>NC_090647.1:452023347-452225847 GCF_040937935.1 Hyperolius riggenbachi | reverse complement strand
AAGCTCCCAGTTTGGTTAATTTCCAGCCCCAGGTAGGTGTAACTGTTTGTGGTCTCCAGTGGGCAGCCATTTAATATAAATGAGGAGGTGGGCATTTTTAGATTTTTTCTCTGGAACACCATCACTTTTGTCTTCTTTGGGTTGATGGGCAGTGCCCATGTGGTGCAGAAACTCTCCAGTACTGCCAGGCTGTCCTGTAGGCCCCTTTCTGTTGGGGAGAGCAGCAGGAGATCATCTGCATACAGCAGGAACTTCACCTCGTGGTCATGCAAGAGGAGGCCTGGTGCTGGGGAGGATTCCAGGGCTACAGCCAGTTGGTTAATAAATATGTTAAAGAGCGTTGGGCTCAAACTGCAGCCCTGCCTGACTCCTCGACCCTGCTTGAAGAACGCGCTTCTCTTCCCGTCCACTTTCACACTGCATTGGTTCCCAGTATATGAACTCTTGATGACATCATAGATTCTACCTCCTATTCCGCTCTCTAGGAGTTTTAGGAAAAGGCCTGGGTGCCACACCGAGTCAAACGCCTTCTTAAAATCCACAAAGCAAGTGTGTATTTTGCCGCGTGAGCTGTGGACATGGGTCTTAATAAGGCTGTGCAGTGTGTAGATGTGGTCGGTTGTGCGGTGGTTTGGCATGAACCCAGCTTGGCTTTTGCTGAGTACGTCCTGCTGTGTGAGGAAGGAGAGGATCCTTTTATTGATGATGCTGTTAAACAGTTTCCCCAGTGTACTGCTGACACAGATTCCTCTGTAGTTTGCTGGATCATATCTGTCCCCATTCTTGTAGATGGGTGTTATGAGGCCTTCACTCCAGGCCTGAGGAAAGGAGCCCACACTCAGGATAAGGTTGAAAAGTCTTGCGAGTGCCTCATGTATGTCCGGGGGGCTGTATTTGATCATCTCTGGCAGGATGCCATCGGTACCGCTAGCCTTCTTACATTTTATCAGCTTTGTTCTTTCTCTTATTTCCTCCATCGTGATTGGTGTATCCAGGGGGTTTTGAAAGTCCTTGATTGTCTCCTCCATGTACTTCAGCTTTGCGGCTATTTGATTCTGTTCCGGGGTTTGGGCATTTTCTGGGATGTCTTTGTAGAGGTCCCTGAAGTAGTGGAGCCAGATGTGGCCATTTTGGATGTGTAGAGGGCTTTTCTTGGGCTTTGTCCCAATGTAGTTCCAGGTCTCCCAGAATGAGTTGTCTTGGAGGGAGTCCTCCAGCTGTTGGAGTTTGTGGGAGATGTGGCTCTGTTTTTTCCGCCTGAGGGTGTCTTTGTATTGTCTCTGTAGGTGGTCATGGGCTTCCCTTAGGTCCTGGTTGTTGGGGTCTCTGTGCTTTTGGTTAGAGGCTGCCCTTAGCGAATTACGTAGAGCCTTGCACTCACTGTCAAACCATTTTTGGGACTGTTTATTTGTGGATCTCTTAAAGTTGGTCTGCTTGAGGCCGGCGAGTACTGCCATGTTATATAAGATGTTGCTGAAGTCCTTCACTGCATGGTTGACACCTTGTTTGTTTGGTTCATATAGGTTGGTATGAAAGTTTGTCAGCAGTTCTTGGATTTTGGCAGTTTTGGTCATGTTGGTGAATTTGATGGCAGACTCTTTGGGCCATTTGAAGGATGGTGGCAGCTTGTAGAGACCGTTCTGGTGAGGTTGCTGTGTGGTTGGTTTATCGGTGGATTTCAGGTACAGCAGGATTTGGTTGTGGTCTGACAGGTGTGTTTCAGGGGTGACTATGAGGGCATTGATGTTTATGGGGTCTGTGTCTGTGACAGCATAATCTACCACACTGCTGCCTACATGTGAGTTCATAGTAAATCTCCCAAGAGAGTCACCCCTGGTTCGCCCATTCATTATGTATAGTCCGAGGCTCCGGCACAGGTTCAACAGGGCTTTCCCACTTTTGTTTACTGTCTTGTCATAGCTGTTTCTTGCTGTCTGCATTGGTTCCTGGTAGTAGCTCTCTCCTCCAAGTATGTATGTGTTTCCCTCAGAGGTCAGATAGTCCTTCTCTGTGCCTGTTCTAGCGTTGAGGTCTCCATAGATGAGCACTCTGCCCTGAGACTGGAAGTGGCTGGCTTCTCTTTGTAGGACCTCATAGATGTCAGGTTTGTAGTAAGGGGACTCTGTTGGGGGGATGTATGCTGCACACAGGTACATGTCAGACTGAGAGGTGAGGATGGAGCTGTTTATTTTGATCCAGATGTGGCTGTCTCCTCGTTTGATTGCTTTGATGTGCTCTGTGAGCTCCTCCTTATACCAGATTAGTATGCCTCCTGAACGGCGGCCCTGTTTAATGTTCCTGTTTTTCTGGGCAGATATGGAGAATTCCCGGTACCCCATGGGTACGAAAGATTCATCCTCTGCCCGGGTCCATGTCTCCAGGAGGATTTGGATATCAATGTTTTCAAGTCTCTTTTTAAAGTCTGGATCATTTGTTTTGGATCCAAAAGCTGAGGCGTTCAGCCCTTGGATGTTCCAGCTACTGATGATAAGGGATGTCATTTTGATTCGGTTTACCTTGTAATGAGCAGAAATTTTCATAGGACTCAGTATTTTCAAGGGGAGGGTGGACACTGTTGTGGGTGTCACCTCAATCTGCTTTGTATATTGATAAGCAAAGTTCTGATTTCCGCCATGATGCTACCCTCTGTTGCTTTGTGTTGCCATTGTGGGGCAGGCGGTTTCCTACATGTTTGCCATGCTTGTGGGCTCTCTCTCTGGTGTTGGGACATTGTGGTTTGCTGTCTGATTGTTGAGTTGGGGCTTTCTTGGAGTCTCTGGGGTCTACTTAGCACCATGTCCTTTAGTTCCTTTGCTAGGCGGCTGACTCCTTGTTTGTCAAGGTGCTTGTTGTTGTACAGATGGTCGGTTGTGATTGTGGTGTGCTGTGCCAGTTGTATGTCTGGTGAGGATCTGAGACTGGAGGCCAGCTCTGCATTGATCTGTGTAATTGTCTGGTGAGGAATGTCTTTTCTTGGGAGCAGGGAAGAGAGGATAATCTTTGTGCTGGGGAATTTCTGCTGTGCCCTTTTAACCAGTTGTGACAGTTTGTATGCGATGGTTTCTTGGTTTGTGGTGTTTTCTTGTATAATGTCATTGGTGCCGGTGTGCAGGATGAGATGTTTTGGGTCGGTGAAATAAGGCTCATTAATGACCTGTGTTACTTGTTCAATAGTTGAAGTGATGATTTTGATGGCATGCATCCCTGGAAAGAGTCTTCTTATGTCCAGGTATTTTCCATTAGAGTCTATAACCAGCACAATGTCAGGACTGCGATGTTTATAGGAGCGATTTGCTTGGTGTTGAGGCTTGGGCTGTGGGTTGTTGGATGAGGCTGTGTTGGCAGTATTTGGAGAGGGGGCTGGATGGCTGTGATTGTCACTGGTCTCTTGGGTGATTATTGTATCCTGTGTGTTGTGCGGAGCACTGTCTTTGGTCGGCATAGGTTTTGTGGGGGCCTTTGTGCTTTTTGTTGTCTCCTCTAACTTTTGTGGCTGTTTTAATATTTTTAATTTCCTGATCTCCTCTTTAAGTTGTGAGCTTTCCTCCTGTAGTTTTTGTAGGGAAATGTTCATATCATTCAAGGCTGCAGTGTGCTCAGCTTTCATCCTGGCTATTTCTTCTCTCAGTTGATCATTTGCATTTTTCACACCTTGGCTGCTTTTCCTTTCTTCCCTGAAAAGGGTGAAGTCCCTTTCTAATTGGGACAGACTTTCTCTGAGAGTCTCCAGAGAGGGGTGTGAGAAGCCTGGTGTCTGGTCTCTGGAGAGGGGCTGTTGTTTTGGAGATTGGTCTTCAGCCTTCTCTCTGGGAACAGTCCTTGCAGATGATTTATGACCATTGTTTGTGTTGACAGAGTTTGTCTGGTTTTCTTTAAAGTTAATTGCAAGTCTTTCAATATCAGGATAACTCTTTTCAAATATATTTAAATAAAGTTCTGCCCCCTGGATCAAGACACTGCCATTGTGGTATACAGTTACTGTAAGTGTAGTAACCTCTGGGTCCTCCTTGTCTTTTATTCTGATTTGTCTCCCATTCGTGATGCCATTTTTTTTAATGCTTTTTTCAAATTTTTCACAGATGGCAGTATGCCAAGCTTGGGTGTCATGTGTAAAAAATATCAGGTTTGTTCTTACTCTAGGGTTAGAGGAATAGTCAGCAAACAGAGTCTCTGGCATGCTTTAAGTTAGCTTCAGTCTTTCTTCTTTCTTTGCATCATTGCTTTTATTGCCAGGAGAGTAAACAATCTCCCGAGTGCCAGACCTCCTGCTGCTAGATGTGCTGGGCTTATCTGCATCCTGGCTTGCCTTTTGATCTGCTGGCTCTAATATGGTTTCCATTGTGAATCCCTTGATAAACTTTTTCCTATTTCTATAAGTAATATTCAGCAGAAATGCCCTTACCTTGTTTTCTGCAGGTTTGGTCAGTTCTGGGGTTACTCTCTGCTGGTGTTAGGATCTGTTGGTTGGCTGGAGCTGGCTGCTGCTGCTTGTTGCTTTTCCTCTGAGTGACACAGCTTGTTTATCCTTTTATAGGTGGTTATCTTCTCCATTCAGAGCATTTGCTTTTTAATCTTCAGTCTTTTTATTCTTTAGACTTCCATAGGCTCCTCTGGTTTCCATGTTATGTCTTGGTCTTGGCTGTGTCCTTTGTGTCCATTCAGTTGCCCATTACAAGGTAAAATTGGTAAAGTTTCAGGAGCTCATGTTCAGTGCTGCCATTGTCTCTGGCTGCTTGCTGCTCTCTCTCTATCTCTCTCTCTCTTTCTCTATCTCTCTCTTTCTCTTTCTCTCTCTCTCTCTCTCTCTCTCTCTCTCTCTATCTATCTCTATCTCTCTTTCTCTCTCTCTCTTTCTCTATCTCTCTCTCTCTCTCTTTCTCTCTCTCTCGCTTTCTCTCTCTCTCTCTTTCTCTCTCTCTCGCTTTCTCTCTCTTTCTCTTTCTCTCTCTCTCTCTCTTTCTCTCTCTCTCTTTTTCTCTCTCTCTCTCTCTCTCTATTTCTCTCTCTTTCTCTCTGTCTCTTTCTCTCTCTCTGTCTCTCTCTGTCTCTCTCTCTCTGTCTCTCTCTCTATCTTTCTCTCTCTCTCTTACTCTCTCTCTATTTTTCTTTCTCTCTCTATTTATCTCTCTCTCTCTCTCTGTCTGTTTCTCTTTATCTGTATATCTATATATATATATATATATATATATATATATATATATATATATATATATATCTATTTAGATCTATCTATATATATATATATATATATATGTGTGTAAAACACATATATATATATATGTGTGTGTGTGTGTGTATATCTATCTATCTATCTATATCTATATATCTATATGTGTATATATCTATGTGTATATATATAAATATATATGTGTATATATATATATGTATATATGTATGTATGTATGTATGTGTATATGTATATATATATATATATATATATATATATATATATATATATATATATATATTTGTGTATAACTAATTTAATTTTTTTATCTTGTAGGTATCGTCCATTTCAAATATACAAAGAACACCGTACAACTGTAAACGACGGTTTCAGGATTGTCAAAGGGCGGTCAAGGAGAAGATATCCAGAGAGAAACTATGCACTGTCGACTTCTGTCGATGGGAGAACGTCATGCGAAAAGCAATACTTCGGAATCAGAAAAAATTTGAAAAAAAAAGGTATAAAATTATTATTATAAACAGTTTGTGTGTGAATGTTGTTATTTTTAACTCAAAAATTTTTTGAACTATAATATCTGCACAATACTGTTAAGTGAACAACCAACTAAGCATAATTATGTGTTTAAACTTAAAGAGACTCCGTAACAAAAATTACATCCTGTTTTTTATCATCCTACAAGTTCCAAAAGCTATTCTAATGTGTTCTGGCTTACTGCAGCACGTTCTACTATCACCATCTCTGTAATAAATCAACTTATCTCTCTCTTGTCAGACTTGTCAGCCTGTGTCTGGAAGGCTGCCAAGTTCTTCAGTGTTGTGGTTCTGTGATGCATCTCCCCCCTCCAGGCCACTCTCTGCACACTGCCTGTGTACTATTTAGATAAGGGCAGCTTCTCTCTTCTCTCTTATCTTTTACAAGCTGGATAAATCCTCCTCTGAGCTAGCTGGGCTTTCACATACTGAGGAATTACATACAGCCAGAGCTGTCTGCACTCTGCAGGAAGAAACAGCCTGACACTTCAGTGGAAGATAGCTGCAGGGGGAAATAAATTATCTCTTGAGATTCAAAGGGAATGCTGTATACAGCCTGCTTGTGTATGAATGTATTTTCTATGTGTGGACATACTGTACATCAACCTACTTCCTGTTTTGGTGGCCATTTTGTTTGTTTATAAACAAACTTTTAAAAACTGTTTGTAAACACTTTTAATGCGGCAAGGAGCGACAAAATTGTGGCAGAGGGTAATAGGAGATGTTCCCTTAACGCACTGGTATGTTTACTTTTGTGCGATTTTAACAATACAGATTCTCTTTAAGTCTAATTGTCGATTCAAGGTCGGTCGGCACACCAATCAAGTTCCCAAGCACATTTATTGAATGCACAACATGACAATTGTTTCGGGGCCGCGGAGGGTCCCCTTCATCAGATAAGTGCAGACATATGAGTGATACAAAATACAAGCACATTTATATATAAACCAACAATGATCAATCACCAGGCATCAGGAGAAAAAAGGATCCTCCCCCTCCAATTACCATACATAATCTAATTACAATGCGTCAATGCCACAATAAGATCCACAATCTTTGCCCCATAGCTGACCTGTGTGATTAGTAGCTTGAGTTCAGAACATGCATCCCATCGTGTCCACCATCCTCAGCAAATCTATGATGTAGATATGCAAAATGACGGTTTGCAGCCAAAATCCGCGCCGCTTGCCGCCAATAGCACAAATCAGCCGTCAGGCTGATAGCACCATACCCGGAAGTGGCCATGGCAACCTGACAAGCAGGCCGCCCTGGCCAATCAGAACGCGGCTGGGTGTGGCCACAGCTCTGCAGAGCAGAGCCGTAGCATAACGCTGGAACGAAGCGGTGGGCGTGGTCCTGCCGGCAGCCTGACGGCTAACACGGCCAATCACGCGTACAGCTCAGCCGCATCCCAGCATCAGTACGAGCGGTGGGCGTGGTCCACACGGACATCACTGCCATCCATGGCCAAAAGGCTCTCAATTGGCTAGGGGGCGCGACAATGCGCGCTTCCACCCTGCCTACTCGTCTCCGCCCTGGGTAGTCATAGTTACCCAAGCCACCAGTCTGTGTGTGAGGAGGACACAATGGGGTGACAAATGTAACTAAAAATATATAACAACAACAGGTGGCACTGCTGTCATCCAGTACATATGGTTACCAAGAGAAAAAAAAGGGGGAAAAAAAAGGGAAGAAATACAGGATGAAGAAAGGGTGGGGGAGGAGTGGAAGAAAGGGGGGAAATAGAAAGGGGTAGAAAAGATGCCAAACATATATGAAATAAAAACAGTGCAGCATGTGGATTGAATATTCATACATGGGCGGCTGGGGTGCCCCCGTACACTACACAACTCTATACTCTGATCAAACAAGAATCCATGACACTGAGCATTTGAAGCCTAAATACAGCTTTTCTAGCAAGTTAATAAATATGAATATGACAGTTTCATCTGTCATCCAAGAAACAAGTCAGAGGATTAGTTTGATTCAAACCTTTCGGTTGCAGTGTCTCTAATGTATGGATCCAATATGCTTCCCGCTGTAGGAGTAGTTTGTCCCTATCGCCACCTCTCCTTGGTTTTTTCACATGATCAATAACCAGTCCTCTTAATTCGCTAACTCGATGACCCCTTTCAACAAAATGCATTGCAACTGGTTTTGTAACATCAAGCGTTTTATTTTTCAATCTCGCTTCTATGGCTATTTTGATGTCACTCCTATGGTGCTGGAACCTCACCTTAAAGGCACACGTAGTTTTACCAACGTATCCCATGCCACACGGACATTTAAGCATGTATACACAGAACTCAGTATTGCAATTATAATAATCACGAATGAAGTACTTTCCACCGCTGCAGGGGTGCGTGAAATGTTCACCAGTGATCAATGAATTGCACACGTTACAATTCTGACATCTATAACATCCTTTTCTGTCAGAAAATTTAAACGGTGTGCTGCAGTATTTGTCATAGGGATCTGCCTGTACCAACATGTTTCTCAGGCTTCTATTTGATCTATAGGAGAACAGAGGTTTCTCTTTAAGTACCGGATTTAGACTAGCGTCTGCTTGCAGTATGGACAGGTTTTTTGCTACACAGTTTTTGATGCGTCCTGACATGGGGCTGTAATCTTGTACAAAAGGGATGCCATTCTTGTTTTCCCGTGTGGTCCTCCCCTGATGTATCTCTCTAGCTTTAATAATGGCATTTGTCAGCACATTTTCCGGGTATCCTCTCTCAGTGAATCTCCATCTCATACATTCAAGTTCAGATTCAGCGTCCTCACCAAAAGTGCAAATCCTTAAAACCCTAAGGAATTGTGAAACTGGTAGGCCCTTCATAAGGTGAGTCGGGTGTGCACTATTGTATTGTAACAATGTGTTGCGGTCGGTGGGTTTCCTATACAAGGTTGTTATAAGCCCACCCTCTGTTTTCTTCACCATGACATCTAAAAATGGTACTTCCTGATGTGAGAACTCCGGATTGAACACTATACCTGCAAACAAGGAATTCAGATACACAACAAATTCCCTCAATGCTTCATGTCCGCCATTCCATATCACAAACACGTCGTCTATGAATCTAGTCCAAAAGACGACGTGTCTGCGATACAACGGCGAGTTATAAACCCTATCCTATTCAAGGTATCCCACAAACAAATTTGCATAGGCCGGGGCTGCCGAGCTGCCCATGGCTGTCCCCCGGCACTGTCTAAACCAAGTCTTTTCAAATTTAAAGCAGTTTGTGGTAAGTATCAATTCTAACCCTGCTAGAATAAATTCTGTAGGTAGCAAGAGATCATTTGATTTCAATAAAAAGTGTCTTACCGCCTCCAGTCCTGCTGTGTTTGGAATTGATGTATAAAGAGACCCTATATCCATTGTACACAGGATCATCTCACGGGTGTCGACTGTAATCTGTTCCAATTTTCTCAGGAAGTGATTGGTATCCTTAAGATACGCAGGTAAGGACTGCACAATCGGTTGTAACTGGAAGTCGATAAACTGTGCAATTGGCTGTGTGACCGAGTCTGTGCCTGAAATAATTGGGCGAAACTTCAGTGGTGTGAGTCCCTTATGAATTTTTGGCAATCCGTATATAACAGGTCGCTGTGGAAAGTCAGGAAGCAGAAACTCTTTCTCACTATCTGTAATCCAGTTATTGTTGATACTAAGCATAAGGAGGTCATCGAGTTGTTTCAAAATCTTCAAAGTTGGATCGCTCATAACTTCTTGATAACTGGTGTCATCTGCCAGCATTTCTCTAATGCCTGTGCTGTACTGTCTGTAATCCATGATTACGATGGCTCCCCCCTTATCTGCGGGTTTAATAATAATCTCTTTGTTGTTCCTCAATGATTTGATGGCTTGTCTTTCATTCCATGTAAGATTAGATTTATTCACTCCACTGTTCCTGTTGTGGTGTAAGACCTCATGCCTCACTGTGTTAGAAAAAGTTTCTATGCTGGAAAAGGAGCCGGGTGGTATAAATGCACTCTTTAACTTAAACCTAGAGGTTTGTGTTGCTGGAGTGGTGCTTGGTTTTCCGTAGAAGAATTGCTTCAGTTTCAATATGCGTTCATATTTAAAGAGGTCAACCTCAAATTTAAAGGGATCAAACTTTGCAGTCGGACAAAATGAGAGCCCCTTCGAAAGGACCCCCATTTCGTGTTTGCTAAAAGTACTGCTACTTAAATTGATCACTGGTGATTCTGACTCACGCTCCTGGTGTATGGGCGTTGTGGTTGAGATCCTCCTCCTTTTGGTTTTCCCCCTCCTGGGGTGTCTCCTTTTGCGTCCCCCTGAAACCCCGATGCACCAGGGGTATCACTCTCGGATGACGGATTCTCTGTAGGAACGTCGAAATCCGGATTTGGTTTGGGTCTGGGTTTGGGGCGTGGTCTACCTCGTGGTTTCGGTCTCCCTCTGGGTGGTTGTCCTCTCCTTTGATTCGCTCCTGTCACCCACGGATATATACCTTCTTGATGGTCCTGACAAATTTGTCTGTATTTTTCCCGTTTCCTTTGCTGGACCTGCGCTTTATAATCCTCGGTTTCTTTATTGATCGCCTTGATTTGCTCTGCAAGTTTGGTATCAGCAATCTTCAATGCGTCCAACCTAGTTTGTACAGGTAATAGCTCCTTTTCTACTTGGGTTAACAGTATTCTAACTTCTTCAATGATCATGAGCATATAGTTGAGCGAGTGTTGCGTGGACAAGGCGCACCATCTATCGCAGAACTCCCTCTTATTCCGGCTGATCGTTGGTTGTATACCCAATCTAAAGCCTTTGGGAATCTTTTTGTTGCGATAATATTCCGATAGTGTGTGGCCGTGGAGCTCCAGATCAACTTTGCGCTTTTTTAGGCGACGTAAAACCTTCAATAGATCTGTGGTGTTATCCTCGCCAAGGCCATCACTCCTCACATCGGGAAATAAGATATTTTCGATATCTTCCTGTGTGTAGTTAAATGTTGGTTCGCCAGAATCCTCAGCCATCCTCCAAGAGGTGAAGCAGTTAAAAACAATGTCGGCCTTACAACGTGACCGACTTGTTATCTGCAGATGCTGAAAAAGTCTTTATTCCAGAATGCGTCAGAAAGATCGCAGTCGTCACGGGGGTGCTCACTCCAATTGCTTCAAATTCCAATGCGGTAACAGATTTAGGAAAGGCACACCTTGCCGTGAGTAGTTGGGTGCACAACCTTGATGTAGAAGCAACATCAGTTCAGTACAATCGATTCAAGGTCGGTCGGCACACCAATCAAGTTCCCAAGCACATTTATTGAATGCACAACATGACAATTGTTTCGGGGCCGCGGAGGGTCCCCTTCATCAGATAAGTGCAGACATATGAGTGATACAAAATACAAGCACATTTATATATAAACCAACAATGATCAATCACCAGGCATCAGGAGAAAAAAGGATCCTCCCCCTCCAATTACCATACATAATCTAATTACAATGCGTCAATGCCACAATAAGATCCACAATCTTTGCCCCATAGCTGACCTGTGTGATTAGTAGCTTGAGTTCAGAACATGCATCCCATCGTGTCCACCATCCTCAGCAAATCTATGATGTAGATATGCAAAATGACGGTTTGCAGCCAAAATCCGCGCCGCTTGCCGCCAATAGCACAAATCAGCCGTCAGGCTGATAGCACCATACCCGGAAGTGGCCATGGCAACCTGACAAGCAGGCCGCCCTGGCCAATCAGAACGCGGCTGGGTGTGGCCACAGCTCTGCAGAGCAGAGCCGTAGCATAACGCTGGAACGAAGCGGTGGGCGTGGTCCTGCCGGCAGCCTGACGGCTAACACGGCCAATCACGCGTACAGCTCAGCCGCATCCCAGCATCAGTACGAGCGGTGGGCGTGGTCCACACGGACATCACTGCCATCCATGGCCAAAAGGCTCTCAATTGGCTGGGGGGCACGACAATGCGCGCTTCCACCCTGCCTACTCGTCTCCGCCCTGGGTAGTCATAGTTACCCAAGCCACCAGTCTGTGTGTGAGGAGGACACAATGGGGTGACAGATGTAACTAAAAATATATAACAACAACAGGTGGCACTGCTGTCATCCAGTACATATGGTTACCAAGAGAAAAAAAAGGGGGAAAAAAAAGGGAAGAAATACAAACTAATCCTCTGACTTGTTTCTTGGATGACAGATGAAACTGTCATATTCATATTTATTAACTTGCTAGAAAAGCTGTATTTAGGCTTCAAATGCTCAGTGTCATGGATTCTTGTTTGATCAGAGTATAGAGTTGTGTAGTGTACGGGGGCACCCCAGCCGCCCATGTTTGAATATTCAATCCACATGCTGCACTGTTTTTATTTCATATATGTTTGGCATCTTTTCTACCCCTTTCTATTTCCCCCCTTTCTTCCACTCCTCCCCCACCCTTTCTTCATCCTGTATTTCTTCCCTTTTTTTCCCCCCTTTTTTTTTCTCTTGGTAACCATATGTACTGGATGACAGCAGTGCCACCTGTTGTTGTTATATATTTTTAGTTACATCTGTCACCCCATTGTGTCCTCCTCACACACAGACTGGTGGCTTGGGTAACTATGACTACCCAGGGCGGAGACGAGTAGGCAGGGTGGAAGCGCGCATTGTCGCGCCCCCCAGCCAATTGAGAGCCTTTTGGCCATGGATGGCAGTGATGTCCGTGTGGACCACGCCCACCGCTCGTACTGATGCTGGGATGCGGCTGAGCTGTACGCGTGATTGGCCGTGTTAGCCGTCAGGCTGCCGGCAGGACCACGCCCACCGCTTCATTCCAGCGTTATGCTACGGCTCTGCTCTGCAGAGCTGTGGCCACACCCAGCCGCGTTCTGATTGGCCAGGGCGGCCTGCTTGTCAGGTTGCCATGGCCACTTCCGGGTATGGTGCTATCAGCCTGACGGCTGATTTGTGCTATTGGCGGCAAGCGGCGCGGATTTTGGCTGCAAACCGTCATTTTGCATATCTACATCATAGATTTGCTGAGGATGGTGGACACGATGGGATGCATGTTCTGAACTCAAGCTACTAATCACACAGGTCAGCTATGGGGCAAAGATTGTGGATCTTATTGTGGCATTGACGCATTGTAATTAGATTATGTATGGTAATTGGAGGGGGAGGATCCTTTTTTCTCCTGATGCCTGGTGATTGATCATTGTTGGTTTATATATAAATGTGCTTGTATTTTGTATCACTCATATGTCTGCACTTATCTGATGAAGGGGACCCTCCGCGGCCCCGAAACAATTGTCATGTTGTGCATTCAATAAATGTGCTTGGGAACTTGATTGGTGTGCCGACCGACCTTGAATCGATTGTACTGAACTGATGTTGCTTCTACATCAAGGTTGTGCACCCAACTACTCACGGCAAGGTGTGCCTTTCCTAAATCTGTTACCGCATTGGAATTTGAAGCAATTGGAGTGAGCACCCCCGTGACGACTGCGATCTTTCTGACGCATTCTGGAATAAAGACTTTTTCAGCATCTGCAGATAACAAGTCGGTCACGTTGTAAGGCCGACATTGTTTTTAACTGCTTCACCTCTTGGAGGATGGCTGAGGATTCCGGCGAACCAACATTTAACTACACACAGGAAGATATCGAAAATATCTTATTTCCCGAAGTGAGGAGTGATGGCCTTGGCGAGGATAACACCACAGATCTATTGAAGGTTTTACGTCGCCTAAAAAAGCGCAAAGTTGATCTGGAGCTCCACGGCCACACACTATCGGAATATTATCGCAACAAAAAGATCCCCAAAGGCTTTAGATTGGGTATACAACCAACGATCAGCCGGAATAAGAGGGAGTTCTGCGATAGATGGTGCGCCTTGTCCACGCAACACTCGCTCAACTATATGCTCATGATCATTGAAGAAGTTAGAATACTGTTAACCCAAGTAGAAAAGGAGCTATTACCTGTACAAACTAGGTTGGACGCATTGAAGATTGCTGATACCAAACTTGCAGAGCAAATCAAGGCGATCAATAAAGAAACCGAGGATTATAAAGCGCAGGTCCAGCAAAGGAAACGGGAAAAATACAGACAAATTTGTCAGGACCATCAAGAAGGTATATATCCGTGGGTGACAGGAGCGAATCAAAGGAGAGGACAACCACCCAGAGGGAGACCGAAACCACGAGGTGGACCACGCCCCAAACCCAGACCCAAACCGAATCCGGATTCCGACGTTCCTACAGAGAATCCGTCATCCGAGAGTGATACCCCTGGTGCATCGGGGTTTCAGGGGGACGCAAAAGGAGACACCCCAGGAGGGGGAAAACCAAAAGGAGGAGGATCTCAACCACAACGCCCATACACCAGGAGCGTGAGTCAGAATCACCAGTGATCAATTTAAGTAGCAGTACTTTTAGCAAACACGAAATGGGGGTCCTTTCGAAGGGGCTCTCATTTTGTCCGACTGCAAAGTTTGATCCCTTTAAATTTGAGGTTGACCTCTTTAAATATGAACGCATATTGAAACTGAAGCAATTCTTCTACGGAAAACCAAGCACCACTCCAGCAACACAAACCTCTAGGTTTAAGTTAAAGAGTGCATTTATACCACCCGGCTCCTTTTCCAGCATAGAAACTTTTTCTAACACAGTGAGGCATGAGGTCTTACACCACAACAGGAACAGTGGAGTGAATAAATCTAATCTTACATGGAATGAAAGACAAGCCATCAAATCATTGAGGAACAACAAAGAGATTATTATTAAACCCGCAGATAAGGGGGGAGCCATCGTAATCATGGATTACAGACAGTACAGCACAGGCATTAGAGAAATGCTGGCAGATGACACCAGTTATCAAGAAGTTATGAGCGATCCAACTTTGAAGATTTTGAAACAACTCGATGACCTCCTTATGCTTAGTATCAACAATAACTGGATTACAGATAGTGAGAAAGAGTTTCTGCTTCCTGACTTTCCACAGCGACCTGTTATATACGGATTGCCAAAAATTCATAAGGGACTCACACCACTGAAGTTTCGCCCAATTATTTCAGGCACAGACTCGGTCACACAGCCAATTGCACAGTTTATCGACTTCCAGTTACAACCGATTGTGCAGTCCTTACCTGCGTATCTTAAGGATACCAATCACTTCCTGAGAAAATTGGAACAGATTACAGTCGACACCCGTGAGATGATCCTGTGTACAATGGATATAGGGTCTCTTTATACATCAATTCCAAACACAGCAGGACTGGAGGCGGTAAGACACTTTTTATTGAAATCAAATGATCTCTTGCTACCTACAGAATTTATTCTAGCAGGGTTAGAATTGATACTTACCACAAACTGCTTTAAATTTGAAAAGACTTGGTTTAGACAGTGCCGGGGGACAGCCATGGGCAGCTCGGCAGCCCCGGCCTATGCAAATTTGTTTGTGGGATACCTTGAGGAGGATAGGGTTTATAACTCGCCGTTGTATCGCAGACACGTCGTCTTTTGGACTAGATTCATAGACGACGTGTTTGTGATATGGAATGGCGGACATGAAGCATTGAGGGAATTTGTTGTGTATCTGAATTCCTTGTTTGCAGGTATAGTGTTCAATCCGGAGTTCTCACATCAGGAAGTACCATTTTTAGATGTCATGGTGAAGAAAACAGAGGGTGGGCTTATAACAACCTTGTATAGGAAACCCACCGACCGCAACACATTGTTACAATACAATAGTGCACACCCGACTCACCTTATGAAGGGCCTACCAGTTTCACAATTCCTTAGGGTTTTAAGGATTTGCACTTTTGGTGAGGACGCTGAATCTGAACTTGAATGTATGAGATGGAGATTCACTGAGAGAGGATACCCGGAAAATGTGCTGACAAATGCCATTATTAAAGCTAGAGAGATACATCAGGGGAGGACCACACGGGAAAACAAGAATGGCATCCCTTTTGTACAAGATTACAGCCCCATGTCAGGACGCATCAAAAACTGTGTAGCAAAAAACCTGTCCATACTGCAAGCAGACGCTAGTCTAAATCCGGTACTTAAAGAGAAACCTCTGTTCTCCTATAGATCAAATAGAAGCCTGAGAGACATGTTGGTACAGGCAGATCCCTATGACAAATACTGCAGCACACCGTTTAAATTTTCTGACAGAAAAGGATGTTATAGATGTCAGAATTGTAACGTGTGCAGTTCATTGATCACTGGTGAACATTTCACGCACCCCTGCAGCGGTGGAAAGTACTTCATTCGTGATTATTATAATTGCAATACTGAGTTCTGTGTATACATGCTTAAATGTCCGTGTGGCATGGGATACGTTGGTAAAACTACGTGTGCCTTTAAGGTGAGGTTCCAGCACCATAGGAGTGACATCAAAATAGCCATAGAAGCGAGATTGAAAAATAAAACGCTTGATGTTACAAAACCAGTTGCAATGCATTTTGTTGAAAGGGGTCATCGAGTTAGCGAATTAAGAGGACTGGTTATTGATCATGTGAAAAAACCAAGGAGAGGTGGCGATAGGGACAAACTACTCCTACAGCGGGAAGCATATTGGATCCATACATTAGAGACACTGCAACCGAAAGGTTTGAATCAAACTAATCCTCTGACTTGTTTCTTGGATGACAGATGAAACTGTCATATTCATATTTATTAACTTGCTAGAAAAGCTGTATTTAGGCTTCAAATGCTCAGTGTCATGGATTCTTGTTTGATCAGAGTATAGAGTTGTGTAGTGTACGGGGGCACCCCAGCCGCCCATGTTTGAATATTCAATCCACATGCTGCACTGTTTTTATTTCATATATGTTTGGCATCTTTTCTACCCCTTTCTATTTCCCCCCTTTCTTCCACTCCTCCCCCACCCTTTCTTCATCCTGTATTTCTTCCCTTTTTTTTCCCCCTTTTTTTTCTCTTGGTAACCATATGTACTGGATGACAGCAGTGCCACCTGTTGTTGTTATATATTTTTAGTTACATCTGTCACCCCATTGTGTCCTCCTCACACACAGACTGGTGGCTTGGGTAACTATGACTACCCAGGGCGGAGACGAGTAGGCAGGGTGGAAGCGCGCATTGTCGCGCCCCCCAGCCAATTGAGAGCCTTTTGGCCATGGATGGCAGTGATGTCCGTGTGGACCACGCCCACCGCTCGTACTGATGCTGGGATGCGGCTGAGCTGTACGCGTGATTGGCCGTGTTAGCCGTCAGGCTGCCGGCAGGACCACGCCCACCGCTTCGTTCCAGCGTTATGCTACGGCTCTGCTCTGCAGAGCTGTGGCCACACCCAGCCGCGTTCTGATTGGCCAGGGCGGCCTGCTTGTCAGGTTGCCATGGCCACTTCCGGGTATGGTGCTATCAGCCTGACGGCTGATTTGTGCTATTGGCGGCAAGCGGCGCGGATTTTGGCTGCAAACCGTCATTTTGCATATCTACATCATAGATTTGCTGAGGATGGTGGACACGATGGGATGCATGTTCTGAACTCAAGCTACTAATCACACAGGTCAGCTATGGGGCAAAGATTGTGGATCTTATTGTGGCATTGACGCATTGTAATTAGATTATGTATGGTAATTGGAGGGGGAGGATCCTTTTTTCTCCTGATGCCTGGTGATTGATCATTGTTGGTTTATATATAAATGTGCTTGTATTTTGTATCACTCATATGTCTGCACTTATCTGATGAAGGGGACCCTCCGCGGCCCCGAAACAATTGTCATGTTGTGCATTCAATAAATGTGCTTGGGAACTTGATTGGTGTGCCGACCGACCTTGAATCGATTGTACTGAACTGATGTTGCTTCTACATCAAGGTTGTGCACCCAACTACTCACGGCAAGGTGTGCCTTTCCTAAATCTGTTACCCCGTTTAAGTCTAAAGGAAATTAAATAAAAAAAAAAAAAATTAGGGTGTGGGGGGTAGGTGGGGGGGGGGGGGGGGGGAATTGGAAACTGTTCATAATAATGCATGAAGAAATTTTAAAATGACCATTTACTATGGCCTTGGTTAGTAATCATTATAGAGGATACAGTCTTCAGTGTTGTGTTATCAATACCAAACCTGTTCCCTTCGGTCTATCGTCATGAATAATTACAGCTGAGTCATTATAGCGCACACAGTCTGAATACTGATTAAGGGATTTTGTCTGGGGTAATAAAAAGCAGGAAGTGCAATAAAAAATGGAGCAGAGAGCAAGGTAGTTTATTTGTATAATCTTGACACTGATATAAATGATAAAATAATGTAGGATGCTGCGTCGTTTGAAGTTGACTTTAATTTATTGTTGTTTAATATTTTTTATATAATGAGAATTGTATGAGGACAAAATCTTAAAATTTTAAATTTTCTAAAACATTTTATAAGTTAATCTCTGAACTTACATTGTGAACATTCATACTACTTTCTTTAGGGATGGTTTAGACGGACCTTTGGAGTCGTCTTGTTGCTTTCCGTAGCATTTGTGATGCGTTCAGGCTTTCATCAGCATTCGCATTGCGTTTGGATGCGGTTGCGTTTTTTCTTCCCCTAGTGGGACATTACCCGTCGCGGTCAATTGCCCCTGGAAGCAAAATGTAGCTTCCATGGGCTCCTTGAACGCCATTGAAAATCGGGAGCTGAACACCGCGTTTTTGCCAATGCGCGTAAAATCTTGGTACAAACGTTCTTATTCACTTGAATGGGAGCGTTTAACGCCAAGCACCGAACGCTGGCAGTAAAGGCTCTGCAAACGTCCGTCTGAAACAGCCCTTACTCCTTACTATAACATAACTGCACTTGTACATCTACTTCAATCAATAGTTAATAACTATCTCCCCAGTAATATTATAAATCCCACTATTCATTAAGATTGACTATTAATTTTTAACAATAGGTACTCATTTTTTGTAAAGCTAAACTTATAGTACTTTATTTCACCAACAATGAGTGGAGGTGGCGATGATGCGTCCAAACACCACAACCACCCCCACCAAAACCCCTCCTACCACCCCAAAAAACCCAAAATTATCTGGTCCAGCACACTGCTACATTTTCATTTTCGGCCTGTGACAAACTGTTCAGACTGCGTTCTGTTATGTGCATTGTTTGGCAGGGCTTATGCTTCAACGTGCTTTCTAACCCTATAATTGTAATAAAGGATAGTGCGCTTAATTGATTGCTTTTTTCCCTTTTTTTGGTTTTGAAAGGATAAAATATATCCACTTACCAGGTGCTTCTACCTCTCAACAGTAGCAGAATGTTGGCAATATCTCCTCCTCCAATCTTAACCTAACTGTATAGTTTGTTGGTTACATCAGCACACCACTCTTGTAAAGATGAAAAGCTACTTTAATTTTGCAATACTCCACTTCTTAAGAATTTAAAATAAAATTTTTGGTTTTACACACATAATCCATAATTATAAAAGCAGGTTGTTTTTGTAGTTTGATTTACAAAGGGTTAACCTATGTGTGTCCCCCTAAAATAATGTAGTGCTACATCTAAAATATTGCAAAAATTAAATTTTTTGGATGAATACTAATAAGAATGTATTGTTCATGTAACCAACAAAATCATTAACACTTTAATAAGTATTCTACTTAGCAGATGTTTTGATAATATTTTTAGAATTATTTATTAAATTTGATTTACTTTTGTTAATTTTGTGATTGATATTAATTCATGATTCATCTTGGCATAGCTCGGCACTCTTCCTCTCATTGCAGTACAGTTAAACTATGTGCCGCAGCTTTAAAGCAGTAGGATCAGCCATATTATGCCAGGACAATAAAAAACATATATAAGTAGATAAATACTTGATCTACTTACATAACACATGTATTATACTTTCCACGTTTTGATTTTAGTGAATGTTATATAGTAAATGACGAGAAATCTGTTCCTGGTGGGTGCCATGTCTTTTGCCCACAGTTGCACACAGATTTCACCACCCATAGTTTACAATTTATATTTTCAGAAATGAAAAATTTAATAGAAATATTTAAACAAAACATGGAACGTAAACGTAATTTTTTTTTTTTTTAACGTGTGATCTCAAAATTAGATATATATTTTCATTGTATGTATCACGCTAAATATAATTTTTTATTTTTTTAGCAAATCTCAAAAAAGACAAGGTGGATTTGAAGAGGTCACAGAAGTTAAAAGTCACGGATGATTGCCGTTTACAAAACGAAACCATAGAAAACGTGATAAGACAGAATTCACTGATTGGAGAGAACAATGAAACTGGTAATATTTTTATGAATATTTAAAATATATACATGCATGCATGAAATTACAGATCAGGCATCACAGTATGAGTACAAGGTAATTGTTACTCAGGCACTGGAGAATATCATCCAGATTACGCAAATTAAGTTGTTTCAGATGCATAGCATGGGTTCAGTATAAATAAAGCACATTATGTGGTAGTACACCAAACTATTAGAAACCTTGAAATAGAGTTTCAATGTACAGGGAAAGTTAAGGACCCAACATGGTTTAGAAAAAGTTCAGTCTGTGGATGTCGATCAATTGATATAGATATTTATGTTTTTTATTCATATAAAAAAAGTATTGTAATAAATAGAACTGCCTTATTACAATGACATAGCCTTACAATTTTTCAAACGCCATTGTTTTTTGCTGTAGTTTGAGGTTTATTTAAAGGCATACGTGAGGTTTTTTTTTAACATGCTTGACTCATAAAGTAACGGTTCCAAACATATCAAGTAAGCCACAGCAAGGAAAGATTGAAAATGTACACGGAATGCCCCAAGCGTAGTAGCACGGGATGTACTGTGTAATATCATGCTTACAGGTGAAGTATGCGTGTTATTGGTTAAGTACCTTAAGGTACAACTGCGAGATGTTCAGTGAACAATGTCTGTCGAGCTTTCCAAGGTAGAATGGGGGGGTCAAAATGTAAGTTGGTGTCTAAGTGCATTTGAAATGAGGTAGAGGTTTAAGCATTTTGGATAAAGATCTTGAAATATGTATGTACATGAAGTGGATGAGATAGATAGGCAGGTATGCGGAGTGTACCAATTGTAATAGGTAGCTTACTGTAAGAATGTGTATTATATTTGAAAAATTAATAGCAGAATTGAAATTTCTTTGTGGATAGGAAGATTGTACACAGGGTATTTTGAAAAGGGACAAAATCCGTACTGTATATGGGTGCAAGAATAACTTAATAGTGAACAAGTGAAATATGAAAAGTCATGTAATGTTATTTCTACAGTAGGTGTTTGATTTTTTTAAGACTCTCTATACAAAACACATACAAATTCACAATTTAAAGAGAACCCGAGGTGGGTTTGAAGAATATTATCTGCATACAGAGGCTGGATCTGTCTATACAGCCCAGCCTCTGTTGATATCACAAACCCCCCTAAGGTCCACCTGCACTCTGCAATCCCTCATAAATCACACCCACGCTGCTGACAAACAGCTTGTCAGAGCTGGCTGTGTTTATCTCTATAGTGTCAGTGTGCTGCTCTCCCCGCCTCCGGCATAAATCCAGTCCCCCCCTGCATCCCTTCCATCCCTGCTGATTGGAGAGAAGGTACGGGTATGCAGGAGGCGGGTGGAGCAGCTGAGACTGACTCTACAGATGTAAACACAGCCTCACAGCACGGCTGTGATTTATGAGTGATTGCAGAGTGTAGGGGGTCCTTTGTGTGGTTTGGGATAGCAACAGAGACTGGGCTGTCATGACAGATCCAGCCTCTGTATGCAGATAACATTCTATAAACACAACTCTGGTTCTGTTTATCCACCTTTTGGAGAATACCATGATGTATAATTGTACTGTATCTCATTTGTTGTATCATTTATTTTTTACAGAGGTATCTACAAAGCAAAAGGTTGCGATGAAAATATCCAAAGATTACAGTGAACAACGTGATAGAAAAGTTGAAAAAGCGGAGAGAAAAAGGGAAGATATTCCCGAGGATTACGGAGATTCCAGTGCATACGATAACCCAACACCTGTGGTAATGAAAGAACTGTCCAAAACCCAAAAGCGTCTGAAAAAGGTTGATTCTATGTACACTGAAGACAGTGGTAGAGTTGGTCATATAGAAAATGAAGTGTCCAAAAAAATGTCAGCAACCGCTGTTTTTGAAACAGGAAGCACTGTAACAAAAAGTGTGTTACAAGTAGAAGTGCAAAGTGTTCCACCCAAAAAAAGGAAATATCCTCAAGAGAGGGAGCTTGCAATGACCAAAGGTCATTCTAAGGTGGTAAAAACACGACCAAGAAGGTCGTGTACTAAAAATTTTTCTTCTTCCAAAGATTTTGTTTACCCACAAACAGTAAGTTTTGGGAAAAAGCAAAACAAACCTAGTGAAAACAAGATTGTGTCTGACAGTAACAAATCCATTGTACCTCTTGTTGAGAAAAAAAACAAAAATAAAAAGATTGAGAAGAATGACAGTGAAGGATCACATACACTACCTAACGTGAATGAATTAAAACACACTAACAATGCCAACAAAGAAAAGGAGAAAAATGATAGTGAACACCACAAAGTCGATATGTCTGACAATTCTGTAGATAAAAAGAAAACTGTTGAAATAACAAAACAGTCAGATGAACATTCAATGGGACAAACAGGTAGTGAATGTGGAGAACATGATGACATAACAGATTCCCCTTTAAATAAAGATAGTTTACCTGAATGTTCCGGTAGTTCACAATTGAAATTTACAAGTTCTGTGAAAGAACCATTAATTGACCCACGTATATTGGACCCTGATCATGATGATAGGTTTCTGATGGAACAAATTTTGAAGACCTCCAAAACAGTGTTTGAATTCATTGAACTACTACTGGACAATGTGAGCTTACTGCTAGATAGGCAGAATAAAATTATTGAGCAGCAAGGGAAGATATTGAAAAAAAAATTCGGAGAGTAATTGTCGCCAAACTTTGTTCAGTGTACTTGCTCTGAACCCTATCAGTGCTTAACCTTTTAAGTATGTAGTTACCAACATTAATCTTGTTCTAATTGTAAATGCATCTAGTTTAAAAGAATCAGAAACACAAGTTCATTAAGAAATTTTATTTTTTATTTGGGTATTTTGTATGTACATTACAAAAACAATGGAAAAGGTTATTCATAGATCTTGAATAACGTAATTCAATGGAATTGAAAAAATTAAAGTAACCTTAGGGGCGTTGTAAACTATTATAGAAAGTGTGTACCTCAGTACAAGTTCAGTTCCTGACTCCAGTGAAGTAAAAACAGTTTTGAAAGAAACCTTAAAAAAAAAAAAATTTGTCCATTGAAAATCTTTTTGTGCAATGTACTACATACTGTTAACATAGCCCTGATGAGCACAGTTAAATTTACGTTTAAAAATTCAGCATTTAGCAATGGATCTTGTATAAGATAAGCAGTGGAGCAGTTGTACATTGATGTACAAACACTATCCTTAGTATCAGAAGAAAGAACTAATACCACATAATTATCAAAGAATAGTTGTTAAGATTGTATCGACATGTTAATTATTTAGAATAACTTATTTTTCGGTTAACATAACAAAACACACAATGAAGCGAACTTATTTTTAACATAATTACTTATATGTTGATTGAGTGCT
This sequence comes from Hyperolius riggenbachi, assembly GCF_040937935.1. NCBI lineage: Eukaryota > Metazoa > Chordata > Amphibia > Anura > Hyperoliidae > Hyperolius > Hyperolius riggenbachi. The sequence goes on along the minus strand of NC_090647.1, from coordinate 452,202,554 downwards.
CTCCGGGTAAGTACCCGACTATTTGAAAAATAGAAAATTATTGAAGTAGAGCCACAAATAGCAATTAGGAAATACTGATGTGATTTCATTAGTTTTTTGATTAGCGTGCTGGATATGTTACGACGCTATGTCAATTGCGCTGCATCAGAAAGCCTGTACCCACCCCTCTCACTATTCCATCGTAGAGGGGAGAGATGGAATTGGTAAAGGAAATTGATGTTAGGTGTGACAAAACAAGAACTTGAAGATATGACTATAACAACAAATAAATAACAAACAACTTGGGCAAGTAGATTTACTTAATTTTGTTCTATCTCTTAAAAGGCCACGTCTTGAGGCTGTGGCATAGAGGATTATTTGGCTGGAGAGCACTGAAGGAACTTAGAAGTTGGAATGGTCCATCAGCAGACACCGTGGTTATGCATATAACCATACACAAGTTAATTTGTGAAATATTATACCCTCATCGTCACCTTGTTTGAGAGCTCCTCCTCCAAAAGGCTGGTTGCTATCAATTACATTGCGAGCATCGTCTGTAATGTGCAATTGCACTTTGTTCTAAAATAGGATGCTTGATGGTTATCTGTGCGCATGGTCATTGTTGTTAGTGCATCCACCACCACCTCTGCGTGACAATTACAATATGACTTGTGCCATAGGGAGGGAGGTGAATAAGCATGCTTATGTGCAGATGTGACACACAGATTGCTTGGTATGGGTCGCAGATGTTTTTTAAGTTAAATTCTAACATCAAATGTAATTAATAGCACCCTGCACATGCTAAGAAACAATTTAGTGTACGGTGAGTATATCCTATTTACCGAAAATTGTGGTATTTATATGTTGAAACAGCATGTCTGCTTAGGATCACTTAATATGTTAAAAATTAGTACATTTCATAGTGTTTCTGTCAGGAGAGAATGTTATGTACTGTGCATAGTTAGACAATGTATGTAATGTGCAATATGAGTGTGTTCCAAAACTTGATTAAACCCTTTATCTGAAACACACTGAACTACGACATAGGACTAAATACAAACAGTGTAAATTATTAAATTACCCTTTGTCCATGCATAATATAAAAATGAATACAGCATTGTACTAATGCATTATTTAAGAGAACCCGAGGTGGTTTTTGAATGTTATCGGCATACAGAGGATGTATCAGCATATACAGCCCTTTCTCTGTTGCTATCACAAACCCCCCTAAGGTCACCCTGCACTCTACAATCCCTCATAAATCACAGCCACGCTGCTGACAAACATCTTGTCTGAGCTGTCTGTGTTTATCTCTGTAGTGTCAGTCTGCTGCTCTCCCCGCCTCCTGCAGAACTCTGGTACCCGCATGGATCCCTTACCGCCCTGCTGATTGGAGGGATGGGACGGGGGAAGGGAACGGAGCTATGCAGGAGGCGGGGGAGCATTTGAGACTGACACTTCAGATGTAAACACAGCCTCAAAGCACGGCTGTGATTTATGAGGATTGCAGAGTGCAGGGGGAACTTAGTGGTGTTTGGGATAGCAACTGAGGCTGAGCTGTATAGGCAGATCCAGCCTCTGTATGCAGATATCATTCTTTCTACACACCTCGGGTTATTTTTAAAGCATGTGATATACTAACTTTTAATTGATTTTTGTACACCAGCATTGATATGTTTACAAACTCATGAAAAGTTACGTGGAGTTAAATGCACAAGCATTAGTAGTGTACATAGATACCTACAAGTGTACACATAATTTAACAACGCACGAAATGATACAAAGAATATGCCTGTGCATGAGATTATACACAGAAATACATTGTGTCTGAAAAATTTTTTTTTAAGTACGTTAAATGAAAAGTTTCTATGTACACTTTGGAAACGTATACATGTCTCTCCACGTAAATTTAGAGCTCTGTTTGTAAGCCTTGCTGTGCTTGTGTATCAAAAATTAAAAGGTGGTTGCCGATCGTAGGCTTGAGATGTGTTAGAGAAAATATGAAACACTGTTCTATTACAGTTTTATTACAGTCATTTACAATATTCATGTGTGTTTGATGCTATCCTCATAGTATAGTCAGATGTAGGGAAAATAATTTAAATGACGCATAACAAAAAAATTTGAACACGCAACACACAAGGTGATATAATGAATAGATATGTCCTATTCTGGAGTTGTGTTGATTACAGGTAAAATCAAGTTTTCATAATTGTATTGTGCTATCGAGAATAGAGTAGTTTGTTTTTTAGCTTGATATGTTTAATGTTACATGAGGAATTATAGAAGGTGTATACCATGTTGTTGAAAATCATACAAACCATGATACACTACAACATTATATTTGTTTTAATTGTTTCTAATTTGAAAGTTTGTAGGTATTTTTTACAAAAATTTTAAGGTACAATGTGTACGTGTTTATGGTAATATTAAAATAAAATTACTATCTAAATTTAAAGGAATAATTTGTTTGGAAGGAATATAATAGGGAGAACAAATAAGTAAATGGCTAGAATAAACGGATGAGAATACTTATGGAGAGAGTAAGTTTCATGTCTTAATGACACTATGTATACTTTTTCTATTTCCAATCCATGACTTAACCATGACAGCATTTTTATAAATATGGTGTACACAAATGTAGAAGACTAAACTTTTGAACTGACCAAAGCTTGAAATGCGTTAAAGTCTACATTGTCATTACATGAATACTGTTGTGGTGTCAAGGAAAAAAAAAATTATACTTTCCATGGCCTTGTAAACGACCAGGGCACACGTCCTGTGGCCGCACATACACTCACCGATGCTACGGCCCCGCCTACACTTCACTTCTGTAATGCAACTATTTAAAGTATGAAAAAAACTGCGCCTGCCTTGACTTGTCCTTGCTCACACTGACGTCACCAGGAGTGTATAGCACAATCCAAGTCTGGTCTGTAAATGATCAATACACTCTTGGTGACATCAGCGGGAGCGAGGACACAACGCAGGTGCCGTGCTTCTCAGACTGTAAAGTATAAAATTAAAATAGTGAAAAGGAGGCGGGGCTGTAGCATCGATAAGAGGCTTCACGTTCAAAAGATGTCTGCAGAGGCCCATTTCAAGCCCCGGTTAACTACAACTCATTTTTACCTGACCCCACTAAAGTATTCTTAGAGATATTGTACATTTTAGAATGTGGTGACCATTACAGACTGACATGAATCTTTGGATCCCTAGCATAATGAACAAATATATTTTTATTTTGCATAGAACAAACATAAGTGTTTTCAAAAATTTGGCCTAAAGTCTTCACTTGATTTATTATCAATGTACAAAAAAGTGAAAAGCATGTGCCTAGGCCAAGGAAAGTTGTTTTTAGATAATACATCCATCATATGTCAATTACAGTCTTTCTTCAACATAACAGTAGTGCGCTAAAATGACTTCCTCTTTTTTTTTTTTTTTTTTTTTTTTTTTTCAGGCTCAGTCTCGCCGCCGGGCTTTTTCCTGATTAATTTAAGGCTTTCGCCTTAGATTCAGGAGTCACTTGCATCATTGCCTGAGAGAAGACAGATTTTTCAACTTAATTTATTCTTCAATTTATATAATAACTTTAATAAATCTATACAATTTTTTACGCCTTCCACCTCCTACTAAATCTTTCATAGCCCACTTAACAAAGGAGTCAGAGCCTTTCATACCACAAACATGCCATACCAGACATACCATACCAAACATACCATACATACCATAACAGGCTATGCCGAGAGTCTACATCCCCGCCAAGTATATTTTACATTAACCTTACCATTATTTTAAATATTTTCCCAAGGGAGAGCATTCCGCATATTACCCCATATTTCTCTAAAAAGACCCTCAGCAGTTGATCGGGCCGCCGTGGGGGCATTGGTGACTCCGTCATATACGGATTCCATTTCTCTGAACCAGTCACCAATATGGGGGTTCCCCCCACCCTTCCAGTGTTTTACAATTATTTTTTTCAAATAGATAGAGCCAATCTCCTTTAGGAAATTGCTTTCCCTATTTTCTTTCGAATCTGTTATGCTAAATATTACATTAATTATGGAAATATTAAAACACCTATCTGCCACCTTTTTACCGAATTTAATAAATTGTTCCCACAAGGTACAGATCGATGGACAGAGCCGCCACATATGCAGCTCCGCTCCCCCTAACCGCCCGCATCTCCAACATGGAACATCCGACAGTGGTCCGAACTTTCCCGCTCGTTTAGGTGTCAAATACCATCTTGTTATGATTCTATATTGCATCCATTGGACATCTGGGTCAGGGATATTCCACACTGCCGACCATATTTTAGGCCATTGTTCAGACAAGGACATTTTCATAATATGCTCCCATTTTTTACAGTATGAGGGAAGTTCACATTGATCATTGGATTGTAAAAAATCATACAACGAGGACAATATTTTAGGGGGTCTCTTATTCAGAAACAAAAGTTTTTCAAAGTCGTTTAAGTCCCTCTTAAAGGGTCCATTTTTATTTTTATAATTCTGTAATTGAATAATGCCCCAGGGTACGTTTCTTTCTACTGTTGTTCCCAGGATCCCTTTTATCCCTGCTTCCCTGTTACCAAAGACATGGATTAAGCGGGTGTCCAAGTTCAAGCCATTCCCGGCAAACCAAGAGGCCGAAGACGCGGGCGGGAAGTCTGGGATATTTCTTAAAGATGTCAAAAGAGACAGGCCATCTTTTAATTGCCAACTTTTCATGAGCCCCACTAAGACACCTAAGGTTGGTTTTATCAGAGGGTGGGTTGACGCCACCCATAGCCCCCGCACCTGTACCCATTGCCAAGAGAACAATATCTCAAAATTTAGTTCCCCCTTCTCTATGTTTACCCAAGCTTTTTCCCCTGAAGATGTAGAATGCTCTCCCTTCCAATCAATTATCCTTACCAAATGTATACTTTTATAATAGACTGATATGTCAGGTGCTGCCAATCCGCCCCCAGACTTACTTCTACTAATTGTCCTGTAATTTATTTTACGTGGGACCCTTGCCCAAATAAATTCTTGAAATAATCTATTCCATTCCTTAAACCATGTGCTGGGAAGGGCGATCGGTACACACTGCATACAAAATAAAATTTTTGGTAGAATAAACATTTTCAAAATTGCAATACGCCCCAAGGGGTTAAAATAAGGTCTATCCCATCCCTTAAGCTTCTTTTTACTTTCTATTATTAATTTTTTTTAGTTTAAGTTGAAAAAGTTGTTAATTTCACCACTCAAATTAATCCCCAAATACCTTATTACCTTCTTCCAAGAGTAACAGTTATAGTCTTGTATTCCCATTCTAGTGCTACGGGTGCATCCTAGGTCAAGAATCAAACACTTTTCTCTATTTATCTTAAAGTTTGAGCTACTTCCATAACTATTAAATAAGTCCTCACACCTCTTTAGAGATGTTACTGGGTCTCTAAGCACCAGCAGGAGATCATCCGCATATGCCAGTGTTTTAATTTCAACATCACCCACTGTCATACCACTGATGGTTGGATCGTCTTGGATAGCTCGAATCAGCGGTTCAAGGCACAGATTAAAAAGTCCAGGTGACAAGGGGCAACCCTGACGCACTCCATTAGATAATTTAAATGGGTTAGAAATAGAGGAATTGACTATTAATTGAGCACTCAAATTACTATACAGCAATCTAATTCTTTCAATAAAGGCTGACCCGAAGCCAAATTTCCTGCTAAAATGACTTCTAATCTTATTTTATTAAGAATGACAATAATCATTCTTGTGACCAATGTAATGCCGCCTCATTTTTTTAAAAAAATGAAAAAAGACTTAGTTTGCATTGGGAGTGATGCATAGTCACACAGTAGTTTATAATTTTCAACATATATTCCCTGAAAAAAAAAAACAACAACCTGACAATGTAGGTTTAAAAAGTGTTCATGTGAATTGAAAACTAATTTTTTTTTTAACAGAGTATATGTTGTACGGTTTCCAGTTTCTATTGGCTTAAAGGGATATTGTAGGGGGGTTGGTGGAAAATGAGTTTTAGTTTAGCGGGGCTTGAAATGGTCCCCCGCAGACATCCTGTGCCCGCGCAGCCAATCACCGATGCTCCGGCCCCGCCTCCAGTTCACTTCTTGAATGTATGACTTTAAAAACAGAAAACCACTGTGCCTGCATTGCTGTGTAATCGCTCCCGCTTATGTCACAAGGGGTTTATAGCACAAGTCCAGTATGGTTTTTGGTCTGAGCAGTATGCTCCTGGTGCCATCAGCGAGAGCGAGGACACGGCAATGCAGGCGTAGTGGTTTTTTTAATTGAAAGTCACAAATTACAGCAGTAAACTGGAGGCGGGGCAGGAGCATCGGTGAGTGGCTGCACGGGCAGATGATGTCTGCGGGGGACCATTACAAGCCACGGTTAACTTCAACTCATTTTCCCACGACCCCCTACAGTATCCCTTTAATAACTTTCATTTACAATGCACATGCATTTAGGATAGCATACTGCTAGTAATGCAGTGTGTGAAGAAATTGTCATACCCATGCACATCACATACTTAAAAAAAGAAAAATATAATGCTGATACATGTTTCTAGATGTCATGCATTTACTCCGATCTAATGTCATGTTATCTATAACAACTCCTGTATTTGATGAAAGAAATAGTTTTCAAATTTTGCATGTATATTTTCGTCTGCCTGTGTTAACGGCACTTGTTGAACATGGCACAAACCGCCATTTACCATAGAATTTTTCCGGAAAATTTCGTTAGGAAATACTGTTGGATTAATTATAATTTAAACAGAAAGTTAAGGCCCATACACACATGACTGTTGATAAAAACATGTCTTTGGAACGTGCCGTCATTCAGTCGTCCAACCGCAAAATCAGGCGTGTGTACCGAATGTTGTTCTGGTGCTAAGAATTATTTTGAGAAATCAACGTACGGACGACTAATCGTCGGGACGTTAGAAAGACCCGTAGTTTGTAAAAGTACAACGTGTGTACGGGCATTGACATGTGTACACTGAATAAAGGCTCAGAAACACAACATAATTAAGTCTTTTCAAAAAGAAATATCACACAACAATCTTATCAACCTTCATGTACTATGAAAGCCATGCCTACACAGTCTATTGTATGGAGCAGAACTCAAGATCATGAAGACATTTTTCCATAAGCTGAACAAACAGATGATGTACAGACACACATCAGTATATACCAAAGATCTGTTCATGCAAAAGATCCATTCCTGCCAATTACATTCATAGTGTATGAGATCGTCAAATCATCATACACACCTTGTTTAAATGACATTGATTTGATGAACAGACAAACAAGTGTCGATCTGAAATAGAAACTTTATGCTTCTGATCTGCAGATAAATGTCTGTTAAACAAGGTGTGTATGAGGAGCTGAAGATGTCAGAGACTATCAATACATTTTGTAGGACTGGATCTTTTGCAGGAACACATCTTTTGAAGATTAATTTCTTTTAAATGTCTACAGCTTATTGGTGTGCAGCATCTTGCAAAGATTTCGGTCTGAGGTGATCAGCTATGTAGAAAAGACAGTGTCGGTATGCCTCTAATACTACATGGAAGGGGTTAAGATTGTTCTGTGATATTTCAATTTAAAAGACTGGTCTTGATGTGTGTATGAGCCTTAAGATAGACACAAACTAAGAAAATATAGTGTTTCTTAATGAGACAGTGATGTATTTTCTAAATTTATACAAAAGAGGACGATAATGGAGTTACTGATATAACAGTAGGAGAGAGAGAGATAGAGAAGGAGCAAGGAGGATAAAGTTGACAGGCATATGCATTGTAAATTGTGGATTTGCAAAGATAACAGGAAACTTCATTTTAGCAAGTTGCTGCTGTGTTGAAGTAAGAACAGACGAAGGGTAAGGGCCTGTTAACAGTACAAGGTGAAGATATGTATAATAACCAAATTTTAATATGCCATCTAGGCATTTCAACAACAGCACAGATTCTTTACAGTAGCAGAACTGTAATACCATGCTATCTTATTGGTTTATTCTTATGGTCAATAAAAAGTGTATATTCTAACAAGGATCAGTGTTCTGTAGTGTGATAAATTTTGCTTAAATTACAATGTCATGTAATTAATTTTAGTTAACGGATGAAGGCGTTAAGACAATAAGCGTCTCCACGTTAATAGCACACAGTCATGGTACATACATACACGATGTCCACAAAAGATGTAGAACTTTCATGACGCTGGACACTGCAGGCCAAGGTTCAGCTTCCATGATGAGAAGCATTTCTTGTTGGTCAAATAGAAAAAATTAGAAATGTGAAGACATGTATGTAGTAAGTGCATTGCTATTGTACACATTTATTTTAATTAAAATGTATCACACTAAAGAGTAGTAGTATACTTTTTTTACGATTAACTATCAGTAGTCATTTGACAACCTAGCGTATAAGGAGCATACTTTATGTTGTTAATTCTCTATCCACATTGACGACTTCCCTGCAGTATTGAAATATTGCACATATGTTTTGGACACTGCATGTTTGCATGTTTTATTTACACAAACAATTTTTTTTTTTGTGTATATTTGTACCGTTTCTAACATTATTTATATTTAAAAAAAAAATTTACAGTTAAAGGTTCATATGTGTACTAGATAACCTACAATTTACAAATTATATACATATGTAGTATAGGATATGTAAAGACAACAGAACTTAAAGAGAAACCGAGGTGTGTTTAAAATGTTAACTGCATACAGAAGCTGGATCTGCCTATACAGCCCAGCCTCTGTTGCTATCCCAAACCCCACTAAGGTTCCCCTGCAGTCTGCAATCCCTCATAAATCACAACCGTGCTGTGAGTCTGTGTTTACATCTGTAGAGTCAGTCTCAGCTGCTCCCCCGCCTCCTGCATAGCACCGGTACCTTCCCCACATACCTTCCCTCCAATCAGCAGGGAGGGAAGGGATGCAGGCGGGGACTGGAGTTATGCCGGAGGCGGGGAGAGCAGCACACTAATACTATAGAGATAAACACAGCCAGCTCTGACAAGCTGTTTGTCAGCAGCGTGGGTGTGATTTATGAGGGATTGCAGAGTGCAGGGATAGCAACAGAGGCTGGGCTGTATAAGCAGATCCAGCCTCTGTATGCAGATAATAATCTTCAAACCAACCTCTGGTTGTCTTTAAGCTATTTTGTATGTGAACTAGACGCTGCTGTATACATAAAAAATGTAATATATACTATGATAAGTATTGTACAGAAACATTTTGAAAATTTATTAGTAAATTAGGTAAATACCATGTTCATAACTAATTGTATTTTCAAAATTTGTTAAAGATGTCTGATTCTAAAAAAATAAAAAAATGTTTTGCCTTATCTATGTTTTCAATTTTTTTTTTTTAGATTAGTATGTCACACAAGAAATAGTTTGTTTAACAGAGCATGCATGGGGTATAAATAAATTGAAATAAAGAGAAAATTGTAGACGTTTACCAACATTTTGAGAATTCTTTTTAACGGCTTGAAAGAACCAGTACAAGTTCTGTTCAAGAACAAAAAAAAAATTTTTTCATAATGTGTGCACAACTAAAAATACACTTTTTTAGGGCTAATTTCCACTATCGCGAATCCGCATGCGTCCAACGCATGCGGATTCGCACATGTAATGCGAGTGGGTGGGCCTGTTTCCACTGTAGCGTTGTTGAGGTGCGTTTTTTTTCAGCGGGGAAAAAATGCACAAAAGAGCAAACGAATTTGCCGGCGAGTGGAATGCATGCGAATCGCCGCTAATGTATTTAATAGGATATTCGCATGCTTTTAAGGTATGCGAATTTGCTTGCGAATTCGCATAGGTACCAATGTAACTTAAAACAGGCAGTGACATGGTTAAATTCGCATATACACTCATCTATGCGAATTCACATGCGAATTCTCTGCAGAAAAGGCGCAAAAATTCTCATCCGCATGCTATTTCATGCAATTTCAACAGCGGTGGAATCCATGCAATTCTACACCGCAATAGTGGAAACGAGCTCTTAATGACTTACCAGTGGCATGGTCAACCATGCCACGTAACATTAATCTTACCTCCGTACTGTGAAACACGGAGACAACAATTGAACACGCTTATAGTTGCCCGAATAGTGTGTGAAGGCTTGAAATAATGCCATTTGTTCAAGAAGATAAATCAATAGCTGAAAGGGATACTGTAGGGGGGTCGGGTGAAAAGGAATTTAACTTACACGGGGCTTATAATGGTACACGGTAGACGTCCGTTGCACATGCAGCAAATAACCGATGGCCTGGCCCCGCCGACGGTTCACTTCTTGGATTTCAGAGTAAAGTCTCTAAACCAATGTGACTGCGTTTTCGTTTCCTTGCTACTGCTGACGTCACTAGAAGCGTACTGCACAGGCGCAGACCGTACTGGGACTGCGCAGTACGCTCCTGGTGACATCAGCAAGAGCGAAGACACGGCATAACGCAGGCACAATGGTTTTACAGTGGGAAAACTTTATGAAAGGTACAGGTAAGTATGTATGGTTAACTTTTAATAATATACTTTTTTCGTGGTAGTGTTTTTAATTCATTTAACACTTTGTGTAAAATTTCTCCTGGGAGGGGGTGGGCATGTGCGATCCACTTCTTAAAGGGGATTCCAAGATGCGACAATTAACCTCACCCCCCCAGGGAGTCGTCGCCACCACCTCCTCCTGTGGCACAGGAGGTGGGGAACTGCCCATTGTCCATGGATTGGACAAGTGCTCCGGGGGGGAGGGGGTGAGAAAGGGAAGGCTTATACAGCCCTTTGTGTTGCAGCTGGACCTTGGTAATTGTTAGGAATGTGCCAGCAAGGCCCTGAATAACTATCTATACTTGGACACCAAGCTATGCCTACCTAACTCCTGGGGCACCTAATTACCTAGAGACATTTATAGAACGGTACACCTGCGAAAGGTTCCAGGTGAAATTCTGGTGGTTCGCCTTTGCAGAGAACCAGGAACTTTTTTTCCAATAAGTACGGGTCGCCCATACACTTTAATGGTGGCAACTTTAGCGGTTAATAGCAAAGCCCCCTTACGTACTAAAAACACCAAATTTGTTGGTAATGTGCAGTGGAATAGTGTGAACAAGAGGGAATAAAATGTTTGTCAGAAAGACATTATTCTTTTTAAGAATAACAATTAGAAAGTTTCAAAGTAACAAGCCAATTTATAAAGAAAAAAAAAAAAAAAGGTGGTTCATGAAGCGTTACTATAGCAGAGAATGCGTCCTGAGTAGAGTTGGGCCGAACATCAGATTTTAGGTTCGCAAAACGTGTTTGCTAACTTTCTTGGAAGGTTCGGTTCGCGTTAAAGTTCGCGATCCGCAATAGACGTCAATGGGGATGCGAACTTAGAAAAAAAAAAGGAAATTATGCTGGCCACAAAAGTGATGGAAAATATGTTTCAAGTTGTCTAACACCTGTAGCGGGGGGCATGGCGGAGTGGGATACATGCCAAAAGTCCATGGGAAAAATCTGTATTTGACGCAAAGCAGCGTTTTAAGGGCAGAAATCAGATTGAATGCTAATTTGGAGGCCTAAAGTGCTTTAAAACATCTTGCATGTTTATACATCAATCAGGTAGTGTAATTAAGGTACTGCTTCACACTGACACACCAAACTCACCGTGTAACGCAACGCAAACAGCTGTTTGTGTAGTGACGGCCCTGCTGGACTGGTGCGCGCACCATGGCGAGAGTGCAGGTTTTGGTGGCTTTACAGCCCATATGGTTCACTGAACAGAACAGGTATGCAGTGTCGGGTTCACTGAAAAGTACAGGTATGCAGTGGTGGGTTCACAGAACAGGTGTACAGTGGTGGGTTAACTGAACAGAACAGGTATGCAGTGGCGGGTTCACTGAACAGAACAGTTGAACCCACCACTGCATACCTGTACTGTTCAGTGAACCGGCCACTGCATACCTGTTCTGTGAATCGATATATGTGAGGAGTGAACAGCAGTCTGTGGAGGAAGGTGACATGAGGACAAGTAAAGAGGAAGAAGAGGAGACATATGTGAGGAGTTACTGATCAGCAGTCTGTGGAGGAGGGTGACATGATGAGGACAAATAAAGAGGAGGAAACTGTTACAGAGAGCAATACAGGGTGGAGTCCTGGCATCAGGAACCTCTCAGAGAGTCGTCTCTCTGTATCCAAAGACTGTACAACGGATGATGATGTCATTGGACAAGAGTCTCCTGCCTGCAGATTTCCTGTTTACCCCAAATATTCTCCCAGACTCCCCTCACCTGTCTAACCCTGAAAGGCCCCATACCCAGCACAGCTCTCCCCTGCTGGAGGGTCTCATTCCTGTTCCACATGTGGGAAATGTTTTGGAGAGAAAGGAGACCTTATCAGACATGAGAGATCTCACACTGGTGTGAAGCCGTATTCATGTGGTGAGTGTGGGAAATGTTTTGGAGAGAAAGGAAACCTTATCAGACATGAGAGATCTCACACTGGTGAGAAGCGCTATTCATGTGCTGAGTGTGGGAAATGTTTTGGAGAGAAAGGAAACCTTATCAGACATGAGAGATCTCACACTGGTGTGAAGCCGTATTCATGTGGTGAGTGTGGGAAATGTTGGGAGAGAAAGGAAACCTTATCAGACATGAGAGATCTCACACTGGTGAGAAGCCGTATTCATGTGCTGAGTGTGGGAAATGTTTTGTAGAGAAAGGAAACCTTATCAGACATGAGAGATCTCACACTGGTGAGAAGCGCTATTCATGTGGTGAGTGTGGGAAATGTTTTGGAGAGAAAGGAAACCTTATCAGACATGAGAGATCTCACACTGGTGAGAAGCGCTATTCATGTGGTGAGTGTGGGAAATGTTTTGGAGAGAAAGGAAACCTTATCAGACATGAGAGATCTCACACTGGTGAGAAGCCGTATTCATGTGGTGAGTGTGGGAAATGTTTTGGAGAGAAAAGAAACCTTATCAGACATGAGAGATCTCACACCGGTGAGAAGCCGTATTCATGTGCTGAGTGTGGGAAATGTTTTGGAGAGAAAGGAAACCTTATCAGACATGAGAGATCTCACACTGGTGAGAAGCGCTATTCATGTGGTGAGTGTGGGAAATGTTTTGGAGAGAAAGGAAACCTTATCAGACATGAGAGATCTCACACTGGTGAGAAGCGCTATTCATGTGGTGAGTGTGGGAAAGGTTTTGTAGAGAATGGAAACCTTATCAGACATGAGAGATATCACACTGGTGTGAAGCCGTATTCATGTGGTGAGTGTGGGAAATGTTTTGGAGAGAAAGGAAACCTTATCAGACATGAGAGATCTCACACTGGTGAGAAGCGCTATTCATGTGCTGAGTGTGGGAAATGTTTTGGAGAGAAAGGAAACCTTATCAGACATGAGAGATCTCCCACTGGTGAGAAGCCGTATTCATGTGCTGAGTGTGGGAAATGTTTTGGAGAGAAAGGAAACCTTATCAGACATGAGAGATCTCCCACTGGTGAGAAGCCGTATTCATGTGCTGAGTGTGGGAAATGTTTTGAACAGTGGCGGGTTCACTGAACAGTACAGGTATGCAGTGGCGGTTCACTGAACAGTACACGTATTCAGTGACAGGTTCACAGAACAGGTACGGAGTGGTGGGTTCACAGAACAGGTACGCAGTGGTGGGTTCACAGAACAGGTACGCAGTGGTGGGTTCACAGAACAGGTACGCAGTGGTGGGTTCACAGAACAGGTACGCAGTGGTGGGTTCACAGAACAGGTACGCAGTGGTGGGTTCACAGAACTGGTATGCAAAGGTGGGCTCACAGAACAGGTACGTAGTGGTGGGTTCACAGAACAGGTACGCAGTGGTGGGTTCACAGAACTGGTATGCAACGGTGGGTTCACAGAACAGGTATGCAGTGGCGGGTTCACTGAACAGGTATGCAGTGGTGGGTTGACAGTAGAGGTATGCAGTGGTGGGTACACTGAACAGGTATGCAGTGGTGGGTTCACAGTACAGGTATGCAGTGGTGGGTTCACAGAACAGGTATGCAGCCAGGAACAAGCTAAGCCTAACTAATCTTTCCCTATGAGAGACAGTCTGCAGCAGCTCACCCTACTCTAACTAACGCAGGCACACGAGTGACCGTAATGGCCGCTGCCTGACTTTTATTAGGGGGGGGGGAGTGGCTCCAGGGGCTAGTGTAGCCTAATTGGCTACACTGGGCCTGATGACTGTGATGTAGAGGGTCAAAGTTGACACCTCAGGGTGCATTACGGGGCGAAGCGAACTTCAGAAAAAGTTTGAAAAAGTTCGCTTTCGCGAACCACCAAAGTTCACGCGAACTAGTTCGCCGGTGAACCGTTCGGACCATCTCTACTCCTGAGCAGGACGTGAAGCTGCTGGCTCCGATGCTTTCTCTCACCATCTGGCTGCACCTGTCACCCAAACCTAGCCTGGCACCCGGTGCACACATGGTTGACAGGCTAGCTGAGAGTGACAAGTGAGGAGGTAGGGAGAGACAGCAGGAGCCGGCAGCTATGTTTACGAAAGGACGCATTCTCTGCTATGTGGGTGGTGGCTACGGGGATCTTCAATCAACTTAATCTAAGATAGCAACATAAGAGGATACAGTTGATTGGATAGTTTAAAGTGGATATTTGAGACGGAAATCTTTTTTAAAGGTACAGGTAAGTATTTTGGATTAATGTAGAATAATAAAAGACTTTTCTTCGTGGTTGTGTTTTAATTTCATTTAACACTTGGTGTAAATGGGTAAGGGGTACTTTGTTCCCCTATACTCAATTCTCCTGGTAGGGGGATGGGCATCTGTGGTCCCCTTCTTAAAGGGGACTCCTATATGCCACCATGAACCCCATCCACAGGGACTCGTCGCCCACACCTCCTCCTGGGGCACCAGAGGTGGGGAAGATCCCCTTGTCCATGGATTGGACAAGGGCTAAGGGGGGGGGGGGGGGGTTTGGAGGGGAAGGCTTGCCCCCCCCCCCCCCCCGGAGCCCCCCTATACCTTGAACCATGCAGGATGGTATAGCGCAGGGTGCGAAGCCCCAGTCGTCCGGGGCTATACATTATGGCTATCCAAGCCTGCATGGGGGAAAAGAGGTTAGAGAGGCTTGGGAGCGGGTAACACACGCCATTTGTTTTTACAGATTTTGCACACACAGCAAATAAAAATAATAACAAATAATTAAAAAAATTGTGTAAAGGACTTCCAAGGCCACAAATGTGAAACAAAGTTCAATAAATTTTTATAATCCACATCCATTTAGGATGCCATTCGCACACTACAGTTCATTCCCCCATGGCTCACGGAGTAATAACGAAGCCGGTCGAGTCCAGACCCCTCTTAACGGGTCGGGTTCTCAACTCATTACCCCCTCAATATGGCCAAAACAGATTTCCGCGTCTGCGCAGTCCGCATAGACGTAATTCTGGCTGCGCAGCTCTATGACCTCCTCACAATGCATTTGATGTATTCACGCATATTGATGATGCGGTAGAAGGAGGGCCTAAAGCTGCACAGCCAGAATTACGTCTATGCGGACTGCGCAACCACAGAAATCTGTGGCAGCCATATTGAGGGGTAAATAAGAAAGAACACGAACCGTTTGGAGGGTTTGGGAACTGACCGGGGCCGTTATTACTGCGGGTGCCATGGCGGAATGAACGGGAGGGCGCAAATGGCGTCCTCCATGGATCTGGATTATGAAATAGTATTTAACTTTTTTCATACTTGTGGCCTCGTAAGTCCAGCCTTGTTTGGGCTGATCTGTGCAGCATAGGCTCTACAGCCCACAGCACAGATCAGAAGACAGCTAGGGCTAACAGATTTACCATCTTTTTTCCCCGGTAGGGGGATGTCCTGCTGGGGGACTCTGATCACCACCAGCTATTTGCTATCAGGGAGGGGAGGGGAGGTTGGCTAATCAAAGCCACCCTCCGTAGCGATTTTCAGCCTCCCTCACCTTCACTCCCTCTCCTCTTTCCCCCGGGCAGCGCAGGACGGAGATCCGTCCTGCACCGCCTCTAATAGACTTCAGCCTATCAGCTGCCGGCGATCCCCGGCCAATCAGATGCCGAGGATTGAAAATCTCCTTTACGGTGCTGCTGCGCAGCGTCCGAAAACTTATGATGTAAATAGGGTGGATTTCTTTCACGTGTGTTAACATATTACATGCGAGCCACGATTGCCGACTCGCAGATTGTTCACAGATTGTTCACCCGCCATGAACTATGTAGAGGTAGAGGTAAACTAACACTATGACATAAATGCAATAAATATCGTTTAAGTGAAGTGACATCTAATGATTGTACGACATATATAGATTAAAAACGAAAACTATCCATTAAAACGATAAATAACATTTATGTAATTATTGTAACCAAATGCATAGATTAAAAACGATAAATACTCATTCAAACGAAAATTAACGTTTACTTCACAAAAACGATAAATATCGTTTAATGCAAATTTATCGTCGGTAAACTGGCGCCATTTTTTGGCCGGCGCCATTTTTAACGGACCCGCTTTCAACTAGTTAGGGCATACCTTTCAACTATTATAGGCTTTTAAAAGGGTAGGGGGTAGGTTCCTTAGAGAAGATTGTGCTTTCCATTGGAAGATTCTTCTCTTGTTCAGTTAGCACGGGGTGGGTTGTGCCAACATATACTAGGTTGGTGGGATGAAGTAGTTCCCTGGGGAGGGTGTCTGTGTGATGTCACTTTTTGCTGTGACTAGGATCTCTGCTGCGCCCTCTGCTTATCACACAAATCAGTAAAACATCTCAGCAGCCAAGCTGCTACTGATGTGTGTGATGCCGGGGAGGTAGGAGACGCAGTTTAGCGCCAAGTCTAACTAAAGTTAACGCCACACATATAGTGAACCGGAGGTGCGGGTGGGGTCCCAGAGAAGATTGATTTCCAGTGGAAGATTCTTCTCATGTTAGGTTAGCACTGGGTGGGAAGCCGACATACAGCATGTTGGTGGGATGAAATTGTTCCCTGGGGAGGGTGTCTTAATCTGGGAGGGTTTTTTTGCTGACAAATCAGCAGTGTAGGGCCATTCACCTATGCTATTGTTGGTGTCTTGACTGAAGCTAAGACTTTGATCTCTACTGCGCGGTCTATTTGTCGCACAAATCCAGAACGGTATTTTCGCTGCCAGAGTGGTACTCTTCTTGGTATGTATGATTGTCAAGAAAAGTAGAAGGCGTCGTGTGGGTCCAAGTCAGAAGTGAGGTTGAGACCACATCTATAGCATATTGGTGGGGTGGGAGGGTTCTCTTAGAAGGGTAGATTTTTTTCCTGGAGTTTGTACTCCTTTCAACTAGTTAGGGCATACCTTTCAACTATTATAGGCTTTTAAAAGGGTGGGGGGTAGGTTCCTTAGAGAAGATTGTGTTTTCCATTGGAAGATTCTTCTCTTGTTCAGTTAGCACGGGGTGGGTTGTGCCAACATATACTAGGTTGGTGGGATGAAGTAGTTCCCTGGGGAGGGTGTCTGTGTGATGTCACTTTTTGCTGTGACTAGGATCTCTGCTGCGCCTTCTGCTTATCACACAAATCAGTAAAACATCTCAGCAGCCAAGCTGCTACTGATGTGTGTGATGCCGGGGAGGTAGGAGACGCAGTTTAGCGCCAAGTCTAACTGAAGTTAACGCCACACATATAGTGAACCGGAGGTGCGGGTGGGGTCCCAGAGAAGATTGATTTCCAGTGGAAGATACTTCTCATGTTAGGTTAGCACTGGGTGGGAAGCCGACATACAGCATGTTGGTGGGATGAAATTGTTCCCTGGGGAGGGTGTCTTAATCTGGGAGGGTTTTTTTGCTGATAAATCAGCAATGTAGGGCCATTCACCTATGCTATTGGTGGTGTCTTGACTGAAGCAGAGACTTTGATCTCTACTGCGCAGTCTATTTGTCGCACCAATCAAGAACGGTATCTCCGCTGCCAGAGTGGTACTCTTCTTGGTATGTGTGATTGTCAAGGGAAGTAGAATGCGTTGTGTGGGTCCAAGTCAGATGTGAGGTTGAGACCACATCTATAGCATATTGGTGGGGTGGGAGGGTTCTCTTAGAAGGGTAGATTTTTTCCTGGAGTTTGTACTCCTTTCAACTAGTTAGGGCATACCTTTCAACTATTATAGGCTTTTAAAAGGGTGGGGGGTAGATTCCTTAGAGAAGATTGTGTTTTCCATTGGAAGATTCTTCTCTTGTTCAGTTAGCACGGGGTGGGTTGTTCCAACATATACTAGGTTGGTGGGATGAAGTAGTTCCCTGGGGAGGGTGTCTGTGTGATGTCACTTTTTGCTGTGACTAGGATCTCTGCTGCGCCTTCTGCTTATCACACAAATCAGTAAAACATCTCAGCAGCCAAGCTGCTACTGATGTGTGTGATGCCGGGGAGGTAGGAGACGCAGTTTAGCGCCAAGTCTAACTGAAGTTGACGCCACACATATAGTGAACCGGAGGTGCGGGTAGGGTCCCAGAGAAGATTGATTTCCAATGGAAGATTCTTCTCATGTTAGGTTAGCACTGGGTGGGAAGCTGATATACAGCATGTTGGTGGGATGAAATTGTTCCCTGGGGAGGGTGTCTTAATCTGTGAGGTTTTTTTTGCTGATTAATCATCAGTGTAGGGCCATTCACCTATGCTATTGTTGGTGTCTTGACTGAAGCGGAGACTTTGATCTCTACTGCGCAGTCTATTTGTCGCACCAATCAAGAACGGTATCTCCGCTGCCAGAGTGGTACTCTTCTTGGTATGTGTGATTGTCAGGGGAAGTAGAAGGCGTCGTGTGGGTCCAAGTCAGATGTGAGGTTGAGACCGCATCTATAGCATATTGGTGGGGTGGGAGGGTTCACTTAGAAGGGTAGATTTTTTCCTGGAGTTTGTACTCCTTTCATTTAGTTAGGGCATACCTTTCAACTATTATAGGCTTTTAAAAGGGTGGGGGGTAGGTTCCTTAGAGAAGGTTGTGTTTTCCATTGGAAGATTCTTCTCTTGTTCAGTTAGCACGGGGTGGGTTGTGCCAACATATACTAGGTTGGTGGGATGAAGTAGTTCCCTGTGGAGGGTGTCTGTGTGATGTCACTTTTTGCTGTGACTAGGATCTCTGCTGCGCCTTCTGCTTATCACACAAATCAGTAAAACATCTCAGCAGCCAAGCTGCTACTGATGTGTGTGATGCCGGGGAGGTAGGAGACGCAATTTAGCGCCAAGTTTAACTGAAGTTGATGCCACACATATAGTGAACCGGAGGTTTGGGTGGGGTCCCAGAGAAGATTGATTCCAGTGGAAGATTCTTCTCATGTTAGGTTGGCACTGGGTGGGAAGCCGACATACAGCATGTTGGTGGGATGAAATTGTTCCCTGGGGAGGGTGTCTTAATCTGGGAGGGTTTTTTTTGCTGATAAATCAGCAGTGGAGGGCCATTCACCTATGCTATTGGTGGTGTCTTGACTGAAGCTGAGACTTTGATCTCTGCTGCGCAGTCTATTTGTCGCACAAATCAAGAACGGTATCTCCGCTGCCAGAGTGGTACTCTTCTTGGTATGTGTGATTGTCAGGGGAAGTAGAAGGCGTCGTGTTGAACCAAGTCAGATGTGAGGTTGAGACCACATCTATAGCATATTGGTGGGGTGGGAGGGTTCTCTTAGAAGGGTAGCTTTTTTTCCTGGAGTTTGTACTCCTTTCAACTAGTTAGGGCATACCTTTCAACTATTATAGGCTTTTAAAAGGGTGGGGGGTAGGTTCCTTAGAGAAGATTGTGTTTTCCATTGGAAGATTCTTCTCTTGTTCAGTTAGCATGGGGTGGGTTGTGCCAACATATACTAGGTTGGTGAGATGAAGTAGTTCCCTGGGGAAGGTGTCTGTGTGATGTCACTTTTTGCTGTGACTAGGATCTCTGCTGCGCCTTCTGCTTATCACACAAATCAGTAAAACATCTCAGCAGCCAAGCTGCTACTGATGTGTGTGATGCCGGGGAGGTAGGAGACGCAGTTTAGCGCCAAGTCTAACTGAAGTTGACGCCACACATATAGTGAACCGGAGGTGCAGGTGGGGTACCAGAGAAGATTGATTTCCAGTGGAAGATTCTTCTCATGTTAGGTTAGCACTGGGTGGGAAGCCGACATCCAGCATGTTGGTGGGATGAAATTGTTCCCTGGGGAGGGTGTCTTAATCTGGGAGGGTTTTTTTGCTGATAAATCAGCAGTGTAGGGCCATTCACCTATGCTATTGGTGGTGTCTTGACTGAAGCTGAGACTTTGATCTCTACTGCGCAGTCTATTTGTCGCACAAATCAAGAACGGTATCTCCGCTGCCAGAGTGGTACTGTTCTTGGTATGTGTGATTGTCAGGGGAAGTTAAAGGCATCGTGTGGGTCCAAGTCAAATGTCAGGTTGAGACCACATCTATAGCATATTGGTGGGGTGGGAGGGTTCTCTTAGAAGGGTAGATTTTTTCCTGGAGTTTGTACTCCTTTCAACTAGTTAGGGCATCCCTTTCAACTATTATAGGCTTTTAAATGGGTTGGGGGTAGGTTCCTTAGAGAAGATTGTGTTTTCCATTGGAAGATTCTTCTCTTGTTCAGTTAGCATGGGGTGGGTTGTGCCAACATATACTAGGTTGGTGGGATGAAGTAGTTCCCTGGGGAGGGTGTCTGTGTGATGTCACTTTTTGCTGTGACTAGGATCTCTGCTGCGCCTTCTGCTTATCACGCAAATCAGTAAAACATCTCAGCAGCCAAGCTGCTACTGATGTTTGTGATGCCGGGGAGGTAGGAGACGCAGTTTAGCGCCAAGTCTAACTGAAGTTGACGCCACACATATAGTGAACCGGAGGTGCGGGTGGGGTCCCAGAGAAGATTGATTTCCAGTGGAAGATTCTTCTCATGTTAGGTTAGCACTGGGTGGGAAGCCGACATACAGCATGTTGGTGGGATGAAATTGTTCCCTGGGGAGGGTGTCTTAATCTGGGAGGGTTTTTTTGCAGATAAATCTGCAGTGTAGGGCCATTCACCTATGCTATTGGTGGTGTCTTGACCGAAGCTGAGACTTTGATCTCTACTGCGCAGTCTATTTGTCGCACCAATCAAGAACGGTATCTCCGCTGCCAGAGTGGTACTCTTCTTGGTATGTGTGATTGTCAGGGGAAGTAGAAGGCGTCGTGTGGGTCCAAGTCAGATGTACGGTTGAGACCACATCTATAGCATATTGTTGGGGTGGGAGCGTTCTCTTAGAAGGGTAGATTTTTTTCCTGGAGTTTGTACTCCTTTCAACTAGTTAGGGCATACCTTTCAACTATTATAGGATTTTAAATGGGTGGGGGGTAGGTTCCTTAGAGAAGATTGTGTTTTCCATTGGAAGATTCTTCTCTTGTTCAGTTAGCACGGGGTGGGTTGTGCCAACATATACTAGGTTGGTGGGATGAAGTAGTTCCCTGGGGAGGGTGTCTGTGTGATGTCACTTTTTGCTGTGACTAGGATCTCTGCTGCGCCTTCTGCTTATCACACAAATCAGTAAAACAGCTCAGCAGCCAAGCTGCTACTGATGTGTGTGATGCCAGGGAGGTAGGAGACGCAGTTTAGCGCCAAGTCTAACTGAAGTTGACGCCACACATATAGTGAACCGGAGGTGCAGGTGGGGTCCCAGAGAAGATTGATTTCCAGTGGAAGATTCTTCTCATGTTAGGTTAGCACTGGGTGGGAAGCCGACATCCAGCATGTTGGTGGGATGAAATTGTTCCCTGGGGAGGGTGTCTTAATCTGGGAGGGTTTTTTTGCAGATAAATCTGCAGTGAAGGGCCATTCACCTATGCTATTGGTGGTGTCTTGACCGAAGCTGAGACTTTGATCTCTACTGCGCAGTCTATTTGTCGCACCAATCAAGAACGGTATCTCCGCTGCCAGAGTGGTACTCTTCTTGGTATGTGTGATTGTCAGGGGAAGTAGAAGGCGTCGTGTGGGTCCAAGTCAGATGTACGGTTGAGACCACATCTATAGCATATTGTTGGGGTGGGAGCGTTCTCTTAGAAGGGTAGATTTTTTTCCTGGAGTTTGTACTCCTTTCAACTAGTTAGGGCATACCTTTCAACTATTATAGGCTTTTAAATGGGTGGGGGGTAGGTTCCTTAGAGAAGATTGTGTTTTCCATTGGAAGATTCTTCTCTTGTTCAGTTAGCACGGGGTGGGTTGTGCCAACATATACTAGGTTGGTGGGATGAAGTAGTTCCCTGGGGAGGGTGTCTGTGTGATGTCACTTTTTGCTGTGACTAGGATCTCTGCTGCGCCTTCTGCTTATCACACAAATCAGTAAAACAGCTCAGCAGCCAAGCTGCTACTGATGTGTGTGATGCCGGGGAGGTAGGAGACGCAGTTTAGCGCCAAGTCTAACTGAAGTTGACGCCACACATATAGTGAACCGAAGGTGCAGGTGGGGTCCCAGAGAAGATTGATTTCCAGTGGAAGATTCTTCTCATGTTAGGTTAGCACTGGGTGGGAAGCCGACATCCAGCATGTTGGTGGGATGAAATTGTTCCCTGGGGAGGGTGTCTTAATCTGGGAGGGTTTTTTTGCTAATAAATCAGCAGTGTAGGGCCATTCACCTATGCTATTGGTGGTGTCTTGACTGAAGCTGAGACTTTGATCTCTACTGCGCAGTCTATTTGTCGCACAAATCAAGAACGGTATCTCCGCTGCCAGAGTGGTACTCTTCTTGGTATGTGTGATTGTCAGGGGAAGTAGAAGGCGTCGTGTGGGTCCAAGTCAAATGTCAGGTTGAGACCACATCTATAGCATATTGGTGGGGTGGGAGGGTTCTCTTAGAAGGGTAGATTTTTTCCTGGAGTTCTTACTCCTTTTAACTAGTTAGGGCATACCTTTCAACTATTATAGGCTTTTAAATGGGTGGGGGGTAGGTTACTTAGAGAAGATTGTGTTTTCCATTGGAAGATTCTTCTCTTGTTCAGTTAGCATGGGGTGGGTTGTGCCAACATATACTAGGTTGGTGGGATGAAATAGTTCCCTGGGGAGGGTGTCTGTGTGATGTCACTTTTTGCTGTGACTAGGATCTCTGCTGCGCCTTCTGCTTATCACACAAATCAGTAAAACATCTCAGCAGCCAAGCTGCTACTGATGTGTGTGATGCCGGGGAGGTAGGAGACGCAGTTTAGCGCCAAGTCTAACTGAAGTTGACGCCACACATATAGTGAACCGCAGGTGCGGGTGAGGTCCCAGAGAAGATTGATTTCCAGTGGAAGATTCTTCTTATGTTAGGTTAGCACTGGGTGGGAAGCCGACATACAGCATGTTGGTGGGATGAAATTGTTCCCTGGGGAGGGTGTCTTAATCTGGGAAGGTTTTTTTGCTGATAAATCTGCAGTGTAGGGCCATTCACCTATGCTATTGGTGGTGTCTTGACCGAAGCTGAGACTTTGATCTCTACTGCGCAGTCTATTTGTCGCACCAATCAAGAACGGTATCTCCGCTGCCAGAGTGGTACTCTTCTTGGTATGTGTGATTGTCAGGGGAAGTAGAAGGCGTCGTGTGGGTCCAAGTCAGATGTACGGTTGAGACCACATCTATAGCATATTGTTGGGGTGGGAGGGTTCTCTTAGAAGGGTAGATTTTTTTCCTGGAGTTTGTACTCCTTTCAACTAGTTAGGGCATACCTTTCAACTATTATAGGCTTTTAAATGGGTGGGGGGTAGGTTCCTTAGAGAAGATTGTGTTTTGCATTGGAAGATTCTTCTCTTGTTCAGTTAGCATGGGGTGGGTTGTGCCAACATATACTAGGTTGGTGGGATGAAGTAGTTCCTTGGGGAGGGTGTCTGTGTGATGTCACTTTTTGCTGTGACTAGGATCTCTGCTGCGCCTTCTGCTTATCACACAAATCAGTAAAACATCTCAGCAGCCAAGCTGCTACTGATGTGTGTGATGCCGGGGAGGTAGGAGACGCAGTTTAGCGCCAAGTCTAACTGAAGTTGACGCCACACATATAGTGAACCGGAGGTGCAGGTGGGGTCCCAGAGAAGATTGATTTCCAGTGGAAGATTCTTCTCATGTTAGGTTAGCACTGGGTGGGAAGCCGACATCCAGCATGTTGGTGGAATGAAATTGTTCCCTGGAGAGGGTGTCTCTCTAGCATTTACTTCCTGTGGCCGAAATTTGAATAACTTGGAAGTGTATTGAAAAAATATGCTTCCGTGCATGCGTGCCTCAATACGAAGGTAAAAAAAACAAAACAAACTGTGTTACCATAGACTTACATGACTTCCGGTTTTCCGCACGTCGCTCCGCACATTACCCGACAACAAACAAATGACTCTTGCGTTGAATTGGGCACTTCCAGTGGAACACATCGCACTGCTCTAGGTATAAAATGCCCCATAGATTTTAGCGTAGTGATGGCTCCAGTGTGAAAAGGGCCTGAGGGTTCTTTTATACTTTTGTGCTGTGGTAGCGGTGTGGTTTGGAAGAATCGCACCGCAGTCAAAAAGTCGCACTGCGAGTTATAAGTGCAGTGTGACCAAAAAAATAAAATAAAATAACACGTGACTTTGGTGCACTTTCGGGAGTAGCTGGGTATCGAACTGCAGGTTCTGCATTACTTTTGCCCGGAGCATTGCCACACTATCCCACTGCAGGAAGGTGTGTCATGTCTCATTGACTGTAATGGCCTCTGTGATGAGCTGCAATGGGGGAGAGTACCGTGACTTGACATGGTCAGTGGAAAAGGGGCCTGAACAGAACACCCCATAAAATAACCCGACATAAGCCTGAAAACAATATAAATTACTTACTTCTGTAATGCTGGATTCACTTTAGTCTGTGCATTTTTCTGCATGAGTTTTGTGATAGTGCTACAATTGCTGTAAGGGTCCATTCACACTTGTGCGTTTTGCGGGTGATTTCGGCAAAACGCTCAAACACTAGTGCTTTTGAAAGCTAGTGTAGTTAATCCCTATGGGCCCATTCTTACTTGGGCGATTTGCACTAATCGGGGCAAATTTCTCAAAATTGCCTAACACAAACGCGTCGCCTGCACCATTTTTAGGCGATTTCCCAGCGATCGCGTTTCAGTGCTATAGAAGCGATCGTGGAAAAATCGCCGCAGTGTTCAGTGATTTTTCTGCTGAAAAATCACTCATGCAAGGCGTTTTGCGCTTTCAAGTGTGAATGGGCCCTTAGTTGTTTTTGTGTTTGTGAAAAACGCATTCAGGTGTAAACTGGCCCATTGATTAACCACTTAGCAACTTCTGCCACGCTTTTCTATGTCCTTGTTTACAAACACCTATAAAAACATGTAAATATTTGGTTCTGTTTTCTATTTTTAGAAAACGGAGTACGTATAGCACCATCATGTGGCCAAAAAGTAAAACTACTTCCAAATACACCATTATTCACTTACCATAGAAAAAATAAATACATTTTCATTATTTTTGAAACTCCTTCACCCCTAACCCAAAATAAAATATTATCGCCATACTTTGTACTAGGGACACAATTTAAACATTGTAATAACTGGGACAAATGGGCAAATAAAATGTGTCTGTTTTATCTACAATAGCACTTTTTTTTTTTAAACTACAATGGCTGAAAGCTGAGAAATGGTGATTTTTTTCCTTTTTTTCTTCTTCTTCCCTGTCAAATCCATATAAAATAATATAATTCTTAGCATAAAGTACTGCCCAAAGGAAGCCTAGTTTTTCTCGCAAAAAATAATGTATAGATCATTTCAGTGTGATAATTAGTGATAAAGTTATTACCGAATGAATGGGAAGAGCTTTTGAAGGGGAAAAAAAAACTGTGGTAGAGAAGTGGTTAACATTGGTTCTCAGTTTTCTTTTGCTGAAAAATAAATTGTGAATCCAGCCTCATGCCTCTATGATAGAAAAAGGGTGCATTCACACTGCATCTGTTGCGTTGCATAACAATTCTCTTCATATCTCTGCAATGTAATGCATCATGCTATTCAAACTCTCAAACCAAATAAAACCTGCCCCCCCCCCTTCCCCATAAAAACCCTAAACCTCCCCCTACAGGATAAAAAAATGTTTCCGTGTCCACATGCACTACCTTAAAGCCTCTCCCCTCCCACTCCCTAAAGCCAGCAGAGCGCACGTTACCTGTCATTGGATCTATCAGCACCTCCTCTTTACGCTTCTGTTCAGCAGTGCCGTACAGTGTAATGACTGATATTTATCTTTGCAAAAGAATGTTTCTCCTCCGAATGTCCAGTGTTAATAAGCTGTGTGTTTATAACATTGTGTTACTATACAGGTTAGTCTGAAGTAGGCTTATTAGCTAAAAGTGTATTTTTTATTTACCTCTAAGTTAGCCAATAAATGGTATCATTCTGATTCAAAACTTCTTGCTTTTACTGATGGCTAACACAGTACAACACTCTACTGCTTTTGATGTAAGTATGTAACTTTTTTTTTAGAAGCCCCTCTACACTTGCCTTGCAAGTGTGCATTGCGTTAACCTGTTTTGCCGCAGTGTAACACAACGACTATGCAAGGCAATGGGCCTAGCACACTTACCGTGTTGCTTCAGAAGTTCCCAATTGGCCACTGACCTGCCGCAAAGTCAAAGCACATTACCATCTGACTTCTACACCAACACAGCGGTGGCGGAATGTCTTTAAGTCCAATGGACGACGCAGACATTTTTAAATTAGTTGGCAGTACGGCGTGCATGCATAGAGCGACCTGAATACGACGGGAAACCCTGTCTAGCAGGGAATACGTCAAGTGGCAAGGGGTGTGTCAGTGCACTCTGCTGCAGGGTCATACGAATGCAGTTTTTTGCGTTGCAGTGCGATGCAATGGGGCGGAGCATCTCACTGCAATGCTATTGCCAGCTGTAAAACTGTCCTTAAAGTTACAGGCGTACTTTAAAATAAAAGACACACTTGTGTGAGTGCAAGGAACTAATCACTATCATTTTAAACCAGAGACTTTAACCACTTAAGGACTGCAGTCATAAAACCCCTTAAGGACCAGAGCCTTTTTTTCCATTCGGACCACTGCAGCTTTCACGGTTTATTGCTCAGTCATACAACCTACCACCTAAATGAATTTTACCTCCTTTTCTTGTCACTAATACAGCTTTCTTTCGGTGCTATTTGATTGCTGCTGCGAGTTTAAGTTTTTATTATATTCATCAAAAAAGACATGAATTTTGTCAAAAAAATGACTTTTTTAACTTTCTGTGCTGACATTTTTCAAATAAAGTAAAATTTCCTATACATTTGAGCGCGAAAGTTATTCTGCTACATGTCTTTGATAAAAAAAAACCCATTCAGTGTATATTTATTGAATTGGGTAAAAGTTATAGCGTTTACAAACTATGGTGCCAAAAGTGAATTTTCCCATTTTCAAGCATCTCTGACTTTTCTGCGCACCTGTCAGGTTTCATGAGGGGCTAAAATTCCAGGATAGTACAAATCCCCCCCCAAATGACCCCATTTTGGAAAGAAGACATCCCAAAGTATTCAGTGAGAGGCATGGTGAGTTCATAGAAGATTTTATTTTTTGTCACAAGTTAGCGGAAAATGACACTTTGTAACAAAAAAAAAAAAAAAAAAAAAAGTTTCCATTTCTTCTAACTTGCGACAAAAAAAAATGAAATCTGCCACGGATTTACTATGCTACTCTCTGAATACCTTGAAGTGTCTACTTTCCAAAATGGGGTCATTTGTGGGGTGTGTTCACTGTCCTGGCATTTTGGGGGGTGCCTAATTGTAAGCACCCCTGTAAAGCCTAAAGATGCTCATTGGACTTTGGGCCCCTTAGCGCAGTTAGGCTGCAAAAAAGTGCCACACATGTGGTATTGCCGTACTCAGGAGAAGTAGTATAATGTGTTTTGGGGTGTATTTTTACACATACCCATGCTGGGTGGGAGAAATATCTCCGTAAATGACAATTGTTTTGTTTTTTTAACACACAATTGTCAATTTATAGAGATATTTCTCCCACTAAGCATGGGTATGTGGAAAAATACACCCCAAAACACATTATACTACTTCTCCTGAGTACGGCGATACCACATGTGTGGCACTTTTTTGCACCCTAACTGCGCTAAGGGGCCCAAAGTCCAATGAGTACCTTTAGGATTTCACAGGTCATTTTGAGAAATTTCGTTTCAAGACTGCTCCTCACGGTTTAGGGCCCCTAAAATGCCAGGACAGTATAGGAATCCCACAAATTACCCCATTTTAGAAAGAAGACACCCCAAGGTATTCCATTAGGAGGATGGTGAGTTCATAGAAGATTTTTTTTTTTTGTCACAAGTTAGCGGAAATTGATTTTAATTGTTTTTTTTCACAAAGTGTCATTTTCTGCTAACTTGTGACAAAAATAAAATCTTCTATGAACTCACCATACTCCTAACGGAATACCTTGGGGTGTCTTCTTTCTAAAATGGGGTCATTTGTGGGGTTCCTATACTGCCCTGGCATTTTAGGGGCCCTAAACCGTGAGGAGTAGTCTTGAAACCAAATGTCGCAAAATGACCTGTGAAATCCTAAAGGTACTCATTGGACTTTGGGCCCCTTAGCGCACTTAGGGTGCAAGAAAGTGCCACACATGTGGTACCGCCGTACTCAGGAGAAGTAGTATAATGTGTTTTGGGGTGTATTTTTACACATACAGATGCTAGGTGGGAGAAATATCTCTGTAAATGACAATTATTTGATTTTTTTTACACACCATTGTCCATTTACAGAGAGATTTCTCCCACCCAGCATGGGTATGTATAAAAATACACCTCAAAACACATTATACTACTTCTTCTGAGTACGGCGATACCACATGTGTGACACTTTTTTGCAACCTAGGTGCGCTAAGGGGCCTAACGTCCTATTCACAGGTCATTTTGAGGCATTTGGATTCTAGACTACTCCTCACGGTTTAGGGCCCCTAAAATGCCAGGGCAGTATAGGAACCCCACAAGTGACCCCATTTTAGAATGAAGACACCCCAAGGTATTCCGTTAGGGGTATGGTGAGTTCATAGAAGATTTTTTTTTTGTCACAAGTTAGCGGAAAATGACACTTTGTGAAAAAAAAACCAATACATATCAATTTCCGCTAACTTGTGACAAAAAATAAAATCTTCTATGAACTCACCATACTCCTAACGGAATACCTTGGGGTGTCTTCTTTCTAGAATGGGGTCATTTGTGGGGTTCCAATACTGCCCTGGCATTTTAGGGGCCCTAAACCGTGAGTAGTCGTCTTGAACCCAAATGTCTCAAAATGACCTGTGAAATCCTAAAGGTACTCATTGGACTTTGGGCCCCTTAGCACAGTTAGGCTGCAAAAAAGTGTCACACATGTGGTATCGCCGTACTCAGAAGAAGTAGTATAATGTGTTTTGTGGTGTATTTTTACATATAACCATGCTGGGTGGGAGAAATATCTCTGTAAATGACACATTTTTGATTTTTTTTACACACAATTGTCCATTTACAGAGAGATTTCTCCCACCCAGCATGGGTATGTGTAAAAATACACCACAAAACACATTATACTACTTCTCCTGAGTATGGCGATACTACATGTGTGACACTTTTTTGCAGCCTAGGTGCGCTAAGGGGCCCAACGTCCTATTCACAGGTCATTTTGAGGCATTTGTTTTCTAGACTACTCCCCACGGTTTAGGGCCCCTAAAATGCCAGGGCAGTATAGGAACCCCACAAGTGACCCCATTTTAGAAAGACGACACCCCAAGGTATTCCGTTAGGGGTATGGTGAGTTCATAGAAGATTTTATTTTTTGTCACAAGTTAGTGAAAAATGACACTTTGTGAAAAAAACAATAAAAATCCAATTTCCGCTAACTTTTGACAAAAAATAAAATCTTCTATGAACTCATCGTACACCTAACAGAATACCTTGGGGTGTCTTCTTTCTAATATGGGGTCACTTGTGGGGTTCCTATACTGCCCTGGCATTTTACGGGCCCAAAACTGTGAGTAGTCTGGAAACCAAATTTCTCAAAATGACTGTTCAGGGGTATAAGCATCTGCAAATTTTGATGACAGGTGGTCTATGAGAGGGCAAATTTTGTGGAAACGGTCATAAGCAGGGTGGCCTCTTAGATGACAGGATGTATTGGGCCTGATCTGATGGATAGGAGTGCTAGGGGGGTGACAGGAGGTGATTGATGGGTGTCTCAGGGGGCGGTTAGAGGGGAAAATAGATGCAATCAATGCACTGGGGAGGTGATCGGAAGGGGGTCTGAGGGGGATCTGAGGGTTTGGCCGAGTGATCAGGAGCCCACACGGGGCAAATTAGGGCCTGATCTGATGGGTAGGTGTGCTAGGGGGTGACAGGAGGTGATTTATGGGTGTCTCAAGGTGTGATTAGAGGGGGGAAATAGATGCAAGCAATGCACTAGCGAGGTGATCAGGGCTGGGGTCTGAGGGCGTTCTGAGGTGTGGGCGGGTGATTGGGTGCCCGCAAGGGGCAGATTAGGGTCTAATCTGATGGGTAACAGTGACAGGTGGTGATAGGGGGTGATTGATGGGTAATTAGTGGGTGTTTAGAGGAGAGAAGAGATGTAAACACTGCACTTGGGAGGTGATCTGATGTCGGATCTGCGGGCGATCTATTGGTGTGGGTGGGTGATTATATTGCCCGCAAGGGGCAGGTTAGGGGCTGATTGATGGGTGGCAGTGACAGGGGGTGATTGATGGGTGGCAGTGACAGGGGGTGATTGATGGGTGATTGACAGGTGATCAGTGGGTTATTACAGGGAATAACAGATGTAAATATTGCACTGGCGAATTGATAAGGGGGGGGGGGGTCTGAGGGCAATCTGAGCGTGTGGGCGGGTGATTGGGTGCCCGCAAGGGGCAGATTAGGGTCTAATCTGATGGGTAACAGTGACAGGTGGTGATAGGGGGTGATTGATGGGTAATTAGTGGGTGTTTAGAGGAGAGAATAGATGTAAACGATGGATTTGGGAGGTGATCTGATGTCGGATCTGCGGGCGATCTATTGGTGTGGGTGGGTGATCAGATTGCCCGCAAGGGGCAGGTTAGGGGCTGATTGATAGGTGGCAGTGACAGGGGGTGATTGATGGGTGGCAGTGACAGGGGGTGATTGACAGGTGATCAGTGGGTTATTACAGGGAAGAACGGATGTAAATAATGCACTGGCAAATCGATAAGGGGGGGGGTTGAGGGCAATCTGAGTGTGTGGGCGGGCGATTGGGTGCCCGCAAGGGTCTAATCTGATGGGTAACAGTGACAGGTGGTGATAGGGGGTGATTGATGGGTGATTGATGGGTAATTAGTGGGTGTTAAAGGAGAGAATAGATGTAAACGATTGATTTGGGAGGTGATCTGATGTCGGATCTGCGGGCGATCTATTGGTGTGGGTGGGTGATCAGATTGCCCGCAAGGGGCAGGTTAGGGGCTGATTGATGGGTGGCAGTGACAGGGGGTGATTGACGGGTGATTGACAGGTGATTGATAGGTGATTGACAGGTGATTGACAGTTGATCAGGGGGGATAGATGCATACAGTACATAGGGGGGGGGAGGGTCTGGGGGGGTCTGGGGAGAATCTGAGGGGTGGGGGGGTGATCAGGAGGGAGCAGGGGGCAGTTTAGGGACTAAAAAAAAAATAGCGTTGACAGGGAGTGATTGATGGGTGATTAGGGGGGTGATTGTGTGCAAATGGTGGTCTGGGGGGTGGGCAGGGGGGGGGTCTGAGGGGTACTGTGGGCGATCAGGGGGCAGGGGGGGGCAGATCAGTGTGTTTGGGTGCAGACTAGGGTGGCTGCAGCCTGCCCTGGTGGTCCCTCGGACACTGGGACCACCAGGGCAGGAGGCAGCCTGTATAATACACTTTGTAAACATTACAAAGCGTATTATACGCTTCCTTTCCGGCGATCGTCGGGTTAACAACCCGCCGGCGCTTCCGATTGGCCGGCGGGTTGACGTCGCGGGTGGGCGGAGCCTATTGCCGGTGGATGCGCGCGCATCCCATCGCGCGATCCCCGGCCAGAGAGTGCCCCAGGACCTGACGCCAATCTGCGTTACGTGGTCCTGGGGCTGCCACTTTGCCGCCGCCAATATGAAGTAGGCGGTCGGCAAGTGGTTAATACTCTTTAGGCCAATTTTATTAAGGCATTTCCAGAGACCTCAGAGCATCTCCATATTATAAGTGATTCAGCAAAACATTTAATGAACTGAATTCATTAAAATACTCTTCAGCAGTCAGGATTTGTCACCCTCACCTGGATCATATCAGATCATAGTCAAGGTTCCTGAGATATACGTAGACTAATGATTATAAAGTTGTGATTACTCGCAGAATGCGCAGCAAAAGATTTTTTGTTTTGTTTTGTAATAATCTTTGGATAGCCTGGAATTATTTTTTTTAAAAGGCACTCACTGCGGGTACCTGCATACGACTGCAATCGCTCAACTACTAATTTACTTGCCTTTCAGCAGCCACTACTATAGTTCAGTATGATCCAGGAAAAGGCTACAATCGACCACCTTATAGCAGACATTTGTAAGGAGCAGTTCACACCAATGTTTACTGCCAGCCACGGCACCTGTTGTTAAAGTCCTGCCCAAAGGTGAAAGGGCGGTGCCTCTACTGGCAGCCGTGTTCTGATCCCAAATTTTCATTTCTGACGACCCAGAAAGCAACATGCTCTTTCCAGGGTCTCTGTGTCCTCCTGTATGAAGTGCCAGATTTCTGGTAAGAGCACAAAGGTCCAGGCCTTGGGCGGCTGCAGGCCAATGGGGCACCTGGACATGAAAGAGGGGTTGCTGCTTATGAAAGGAGAGGCTGAAAATGGGGAGCAATGCATTAAAAAAGAAAACTGATGGTCAAGGGAGCTGTTCCTGAAATAAAGGGGTTGCTGTACATGGATGATACACATGGAAGAGGGGCTGCACACAGAATGGGAGGGCAGCACAAGAAAGGGGAGTTGCATACTTGGTCTAGGGGCATAAAAAGTATAAATCTGGCCAGGCCTGCGGGGATGAAAAATGCCGTAAGATGACAAATGCTTTTCTGCATGCATGCCGAGGCCCGTGTGAATCGGCTCGAAGAACTCCAGGTTTGCTGAACCATTTGTGACGTACCCTCTAGAGGTGCTTCAAGATCTCTGGAGACATCTTAGTAAATGAGCCCTTTGAGGCATTGACCAAGAACAAGGTGAATAATCTTGATTCTACTCAATGCATACAAGTTTCAGGTGTGTGTCCTAAACACTACTGAAGGCAAACAGTCAGCCTGGCAGCCAGGAATCTGGCATATCGTAGAGAACAGATTCCATACTTTTCTCACTTAGGCCTGGGGCCCACTCCAGATCGCTAATCATTGTAGCAAATGCTAAGTGTTTGTTTTTCTAGGGTTTGCTACAGTGATTTCCAGTGTGATTTGTGTGACGATAGGAAGCACTGTACAATCTACTGATGGCGATTGTACAGTGCTTCCAATGTGCATTCATTTTTCTTTTGTATGCTGCTAAATAAAGTTTAAACTACTTGCTGGATCTCCCAATATTCATTTCTGCTGGCTTCAAGGCCCTAGCCCCACCCCCTAGCACAAGAGATCATATGAGCTCCTCGATCTCCAAATAGAGATGCACCAATAGAAATGTGTATCGAGAGATGGAACAAGTACTTTAAATTTCATTTACACAAGAAAATGGCCCAACAAAGTCGCTGCTAAATTGCTTTTCCAAAGCAATTCAGGCCCTCGGGTTTCCTTACAAGCCATAGTTCAGGTACCAATGTTGTTCTTAGACCTGTATATGTACAGCTGAGCACAGTGCATGAGGCAATTCTTTGCTGCTGTATACCTGCACCATGTGTCAAACACAGGCATGCATGTGGTTACAAATGCTGCTACCGGACTGCATTCAATGGAAGCCAGAAGTCAATGGGCGTTAAGCGTTGTGTTCAGCCATCTTTGGGTGTGTCCATCTAACATTTTGGGGGGGTCGTGAGGCGAGTCACAAGGACGTTTCCCAAAACATTTCATGCTGAAAACAATTGGAAATCAGCCTGAGGTTTATGGTGGCCAGCGGATCTCTCTTCGATCAGAGAGAGATCTGTCTTTCGGGCGCCAGATGTATGGGAAGCTTTACATTAATTTTAATTATACCACCATACTACCCCCACGGCTTCCAAGATCTTCCAGACAGAATTTTGACTGTCAATCACCTTCAGTACGCCAAAAAGAAAACTATTGGATGACTAACTTAATGGTGACTCCCAAGTATGAGGCTTCAAGTGCACCTGTTTTGTGGATTCATGCTAAAATGACAACTCCTACAGCAATCCATCAATTGTGTATATTCCTTATTACTTGTGTTGGTGTGTCATAACAGCAACACAACTGAAGTCTCAAAAGGTGTGTAAATCACAGACCAAAGTGTATTTCTTTGTTGAATGTTGTTGTAAAAAAGACTGTAATCTACAGTATATAATACTCTGGCAACAGTTTAGTGAGTTGAACAGACAACATAAAACTCAACAACTGAATGGACAATCATCAAATACAGACATGGAAAACTAGAACAATTTTTAACACTGGGTATATAAAGCAAGAATAGGGAAATAAAACACTGGCTCACAGAGCTCACAATTGCATTTACAGAGCGCAGGCACTTTGTGACTCTTGAGATTATGTTGGCGATGTCCCAGAGCTCCTTACTAAGGCCACCATAGGAAGTCCAGATGGATGATGTCTGGCTTTTCTAGTAGAAGGTATCTCCAATCTCCCCTCTCGTGACTGCTTGCACGGCCTGCTCTGGTATCAGTGATGGATCAGTCAGAATGGACGTAGAGGTGCTAAGCTGGCATAAAGCACTTAATACCGCTGAAATAATACAAAAAAGGTATCAGTAGTTATTCAAGAAGAGTACTAAATGTAATACCATTCTACATGAACTATATAGTGTAAATACAAAAACACCCCTAAAGGATTGCTTTGTGATTTACTCAATAGTGTAGGTTTTTACATTATTTCCTTTGCATCATTGGGTCCACAACCTGTTAACATTGCTGCAATCAATTACATCTTTGAAGACAATATAACTATATGATTTGACACTGTTCACTAGTCTGTAGGACTCGGCTGACACTTTTGACCGATGTAAAGGTAAACTCTTGAAGGTCTGGCCAATAGCTTTTGTCTCCTCCTCACCTAATGTCTTACAATGCTTGCAATGGCAGGGTTCTCCCTTAGTGTTTCCTATTTCTGTTGTACTTTATTAAATTAACATGTACCAGCATTGCTGATATTTGAAACCATACATAAACTGTGTATATATTTTGTACTTGTGTTACTGGATATCCTCATTGTACTGTTGAACTACCTGTGTATTTATGCTCCCTACTATTGTCTGTTTTGTACTAAGTACAGTACTATGAAAGATGCTGGCTGTAACGATCGGTGTCAGCACACACAGAGAATCTGATTATTGGCGATCTGCAGTATCGCCAAGAATGCAGATATATACCCGATTATTGGCGATCTGCAGAATCACCGATAATACGGATATATTGCTAACCTCTGGACACCCAGCAAAAGAAACACAGGTAATCAGGCAGAGGTCGGCAACAAGGATCAGATAGGCAGAGGTACAATAGCGGAGAGAGAGAGAGTAGTCAAGGATAGCCGGAGTCAAAACACAGATATAATATCAAATACAATCCTAACTAAGGTGTGGAATCCTTAGTATCAACACCAGGGCACTGAGCTAAGGTCTGAGCGCTAACACAGAAGTGCATTCACGACAGCAGACAACTTGCTACTGACTAGCAAGTCCTACTTGTAGCAAATGAGCTGCCCTGCGCCGCCCCAGAGTCCCAGCCAATCCCCAGTGGAGATGGAGTCAGCTGACTAGCCTGGTCAGCTGACTCCCCGTCTCGAGGCATAAAGATCCTGCCTCCTTGCGTGCGCGCGCGTTATGCGACGGGTGAGTGCCGGCGACAGGGACACCACAGACGGCAACTGCACGGCGGAGTCCGCCGAGCATACGGACTCCGCCGACCGCACAGCCCCGCTCGGCGACACGCCGGCGGTGAGAGTCCGGGAAGCGGAGCCCGCTGTCTCATGCCTGCTGGCAGCGGGTCCGCTATCCCTCACATTGACGCTATATAAATAAATAATAATAATAATAAAGTCTGTATTACAGATCTTTTTCCTCTTTCTACACAAGTAACAGTTACACTCTACCTGGTGGAGACACATTCAAAGGCATTGTTGAAATACTGTAGAATTTATAGGCCATATTCACAAAAGTTCAGTAAAGTTGCCGTGGGCACAGAATGCACAGTATTTTTTTCTGTCACTTACGCTGACAAGGCAGAGTGCGTCGCGCAGTCCACATCACCTGGGTTACGTAGGCTGTTTGAGTAATGCACGCTATCAGCGCCACATAATACGTTGGTGCTTTATAAATCAATAATAATTACAATAATAATATGCAAGTATTATAATGTGCATTACCCTAGCAATGCTGGCATTACCTAGTTAACACGGGTCATGCTGAACTTCACCATATGAACACCTAACAATTTTAGTGATATCTCAAGCCACACATCAGCTGTATGTATTTGTACTTGTAATACAGGTAGTCATGACTGTACAGTGTCTTTAAATTCTCATCTATATATGTTCCCCGATTTTTGTGTTGTACTTTGTACAATGCTACGGAAGATGTTGGTGCTTTATAAATAAAAACAATAATATTAATGCATATCAACATACGTATGGTAAAATTGCTGTATGATCTCTGTGTGCCCCCCAGAAGTTTGAGGGTATGTGAAATGTTTGAGGACCCCTGGATTAGGTTATAGTTAGGTTCAACATTATCGGTAAATTTATCGATAATGTAATACCACAATTAAATTGTTATTTACCGTTTTTGTTATCATTGTTGATATTTAACGTTGCGCTTAAATTAGCTCGCATTTTTTTCAAATTTATGCTTAGCACATTACGTAAGGGACATAACAGTACTTTGTCCCTTTCCACATAATTTTCACACCAAAGAAATTGATCAACTGGTGGGAGGATGTGCAAAAAAAAAAAAAAAAAAAAGATTAAAAAGGATACCACAAAAAATAGAACAGAGCGGCTGGGCACATCCAGTAAAAAATGCCACTTTATTAGAAATCACTTAAAAAGTTCCACAATACTACAGCAACAGACCGCTGGGAGAGAGAGCAGGACAAGCATGTAGGAAGTCGACAGCTGTTTCGCACTCTCACAAGGAGTTCTTCATCAGGACAAACGAGCCCCCCAAAAAGACAGTGGGTAGGTTTTGATGATGTGGTGAGCTCCGCCACTTTTAGCGCTATGAGCCCGATTGGCCTGCATACTGACAGCCTATTGGCTGGTCAGGTCAGTGACAACTTCTGGTTTCCAGCTCTTGAAACGCATCAGTGTCCTGGAAGTGCCGGCACGGTGGTTCTGGACGTGCTGCAATGTCGTCCTGCCTTATCTTTCATGCTTAATGAGTGAGTACACTATTTAAAGGGTATGTTTGGGGGGGCTCGTTTGTCCTGATGAAGCACTCCTTGTGAGAGTGCGAAACAGCTGTCGACTTCCTACATGCTTGTCCCGCTCTCTCTCCCAGCGGTCTGTTGCTGTAGTATTGTGGAACTTTATAAGCGATTTCTAGTAAAGTGGCATTTTTTACTGGATGTGCCCAGCCGCTCTCTTCTATTTCTTGAGGTATGTTGGAACTTGCAAGGGCTTAGAGCACTCCAGAGAGCCGTGTCTACTGTCCCTGTGCACCATCCTCCTACTTGGATTAAAAAGGATAGGTGTTTTTTTTCATTACCTCTCCTGAAAAAGCCAATTGTATAGCAGTATAACACATTCTGATTGCACAATAGTAGACAATGCATTACGCAGGTGCTTTCCTGCTTTATGAGAGGCACCTGTTCCATGTCCCCACAGCCACCAGGCACAATCTTTATTGACGGAAGCAGGAAAGCACCTGCTTGTCTACTATTGTGCAACAAAAATTTCTTCCTATACGATTGGCTTTTTCATCAGGAGAGGTAAGCCAACCACCTATTCTTATTAATCCGTTTTTATAACGCCTCCTCCCACCAGTTGTTACTGTTTACACCTTTATTGAAAGGTTGTAATTGTAGTTTTCTCCCAGTGGGGACTGGAGTTGTATGTTTACTGGTAATATCTTTTTTTTTTTACTCACAACTGCTGTCTCAATGCACGTACAAAATGATTTTAATAACAGCCTTAGCTACATGTAATTTGCACAACTTAATTAAAAACCTACAAGCTTAAAAACAACTATACCTGGCCAGGATAAGCGCGCTATTAAGTATATGAGGGACCAGATCCAGTTACCAGCAGAGTGCGATCGCCCAGCCGCAGCCTATGCAGAAAGCACACCGCACACTAGGATCTACGTGGTCCTCACCCACCACCTATACACCACACACACGTGATCTTGTCGTTGGAATTATCTCAGCTGTTATAGCAGTATCCTACAGCGCTTTTATTGCCAAGCTGTTCCACGGATAGAGGCGTTATCACTGCGTTTGGGAGAGTTCACACAAAAACATTGCGGATAAGGGATCACTATATGTAAACGTTTCAACTTTCACAGGCTTGTGGTATCTTGTGGCTGTACAGCTTTTGATACTTGCGCACTTCAGATGGTGAGCACCCGCTCACAAGGACCTCCGTTGCCCGCAGTGCACTGGGTATGCTGAATCTTCTCCACCTCCGTATCTGACGTTCATCTCCGTCAGCCTTGGCTTTAAATTCAGCGCTGCTGGCGCTATGTTCCAAGCATATGTTGAAAAGCTGGATCAGTGTGGACGGCGTGGATGGTGGGGAAGCCGCGCGAACACTCCTGCGGTAGCCACGCCCACCGACGCGTTTCGCCCCGCCCACGGGGCTTTCTCAAGGTATTGAGTGACAGTTGCCTCGGCTCTTCCTCTTTTGTATCATAACATCACAGCCCACACCCACACAGCTTCATGGCTGCAAACACTTGTTGTATTCAATCATACATACAAAAGTGGTGGGCCACGATACATTTAAAGCACATTATTGCCTTAGGAATTCTCTTAGGTTGAATTAATAGCAGGGATGTCATGAAAGTCTCTCCATAATTTCAATCAGCATACTTATATAAGAGCAGACCTATTGACCGATGCAATCGGTCAATAGGTCTGCTCTTATATAAGTATGCTGATTGAAATTATGGAGAGACTTTCATGACATCCCTGCTATTAATTCAACCTAAGAGAATTCCTAAGGCAATAATGTGCTTTAAATGTATCGTGGCCCACCACTTTTGTATGTATGATTGAATACAACAAGTGTTTGCAGCCATGAAGCTGTGTGGGTGTGGGCTGTGATGTTATGATACAAAAGAGGAAGAGCCGAGGCAACTGTCACTCAATACCTTGAGAAAGCCCCGTGGGCGGGGCGAAACGCGTCGGTGGGCGTGGCTACCGCAGGAGTGTTCGCGCGGCTTCCCCACCATCCACGCCGTCCACACTGATCCAGCTTTTCAACATATGCTTGGAACATAGCGCCAGCAGCGCTGAATTTAAAGCCAAGGCTGACGGAGATGAACGTCAGATACGGAGGTGGAGAAGATTCAGCATACCCAGTGCACTGCGGGCAACGGAGGTCCTTGTGAGCGGGTGCTCACCATCTGAAGTGCGCAAGTATCAAAAGCTGTACAGCCACAAGATACCACAAGCCTGTGAAAGTTGAAACGTTTACATATAGTGATCCCTTATCCGCAATGTTTTTGTGTGAACTCTCCCAAACGCAGTGATAACGCCTCTATCCGTGGAACAGCTTGGCAATAAAAGCGCTGTAGGATACTGCTATAACAGCTGAGATAATTCCAACGACAAGATCACGTGTGTGTGGTGTATAGGTGGTGGGTGAGGACCACGTAGATCCTAGTGTGCGGTGTGCTTTCTGCATAGGCTGCGGCTGGGCGATCGCACTCTGCTGGTAACTGGATCTGGTCCCTCATATACTTAATAGCGCGCTTATCCTGGCCAGGTATAGTTGTTTTTAAGCTTGTAGGTTTTTAATTAAGTTGTGCAAATTACATGTAGCTAAGGCTGTTATTAAAATCATTTTGTACGTGCATTGAGACAGCAGTTGTGAGTAAAAAAAAAAAAAAAAAAGATAATGGCAATGCAGTTTTCAAGCTGCTGGCTCCCTGTTTAAACACAGGTTGCACTAATTGTTCTTAAAGGGGTAGCTCTCCATACCATATTCCGTGAATATGTTTACTGGTAATCTCCCTCCATCAAGGAGTCTACATCCCAGAGAGCAACCACTGAGGGGCAGTTACCACAACCAAGCAGGAACGGGATTCTCCTGTAGGATACATTAGTGGTTGCATCTGAGAGCAACCCAAAAAGTGTGAGCAACTTTTTATAAGGTGTTACATAACAGTTCACACCATTGGCTCCTGGTCTGTGTTTTTCCTGCTTCCTGGATATCCTGGTTTACCCACTAAGCTGATTTATGTATGATGGCTGTTTTAACAATACTATGAAAATGAAAGGCCAGCAATATACAAAGTGTAACCCGAGATATCATGCATGGGCAGCACAGTGGAGAAATGGTCAGCAAAGTGATTAGCATTCTCCCCCTGTAGCACTAGAATCTCAGGTTTCAGTCCAGGGCACTGTCTGCATGGAATGTGTGTTTCCAGTGGCATAGCAATGGGGGTGCAGAGGTTGCAACCGCATTGGGGCCCTTGGGCTAGAGGGGCCCTCCCTCAACTGCAGTATTAGCTCTTTATTGGTCCTGTGCTCATAATAATCACTTCTATAGATACTTTGGATAGTGGGAATCATTAAAGAGAATCTGTATTGTTAAAATCGCACAAAAGTAAACCTACCAGTGCGTTAGGGGACATCTCCTATTGCCCTCTGTCACAATTTCGCCGCTCCTCGCCGCATTAAAAGTGGTTAAAAACAGTTTTAAAAAGTTGGTTTATAA
This sequence comes from Hyperolius riggenbachi, assembly GCF_040937935.1. Lineage (NCBI taxonomy): Eukaryota > Metazoa > Chordata > Amphibia > Anura > Hyperoliidae > Hyperolius > Hyperolius riggenbachi. Next base: position 452,161,545 of record NC_090647.1, on the reverse strand, counting down.
ACAAACAAAATGGCCACCAAAACAGGAAGTAGGTTGATGTACAGTATGTCCACACATAGAAAATACATCCATACACAAGCAGGCTGTATACAGCCTTCCTTTTGAATCTCGAGAGATAATTTGTGTGTTTCTTTCCCCCCTGTTCTCATGCACTGAAGTTTCAGGCTGCTCGTTTCTTTCTGCAAACAGCTTTGCCCTTGTCTGTAATTCTTCAGTATGTGAAAGCCCAGCCAGCTCAGAGGATGATTTATCCAGCTTGTAAAAGATAAGAGAGCAGAGAGAAGCTGCCCTAATCTAAATAATACACAGGCAGTGTGCATAGAGGGGCCTGGGAGGGGGAGTTCATAGCAGAACCACAACACTGAAGAACTTGGCAGCCTTCCAGACACAGGCTGACAAGTCTGACAGGGGAAAGATACATTAATTTATTACAGAGACTGTGATAGTAGAAAGTGCTGCAGTAAGCCAGAACAGATTAGAATAGCTTTTGGAACTTGTAGGATGATAAAAAAACAGGATGCAATTTTTGTTACGGAGTCTCTTTAAGAAACTGTTCTCCACTCCCTTCTTGTACCTCAAATACTGTAGTTGCCAGTGGCAGGTTTTGGTGCGTGTATCAATTGTTATGTATAGAGTGCTTGGGGGGCCACAATGTAGAACTTTGCATTGCGGCCCACAGCTCCTTAGCTACGCCACTGTGCGTTTCCTCTCTGTGTTTGCAGGGATTTACACTAGTCACAGCCCAAAAATCAAACTGGTAGGTAATCGTTTTTCACCAAAAATTGGGCCTAGAATGTGGCAACATAACTTAGATCATGAGTCAGCTAGTGATATGAACTGATAAGTGTACTCAATAAATGTTGTTGTGGGAATTTCAGAACAAAAACAATAACAGTCAGCAAATGCAGTCCAATACACTGGATCACTTCAAGGGGCTCAACACCTGGTCATGAAGTGAGTAGACCCTATAGTACAAGATAAAGTTTGTGGCACTATACGCCACTGTATATAAACGAAAAGCTTTTTTAAATGGTCTAAAATTATCATAATACCTGGATGTAACAGTAAAGCACAGGAGGGTGTCTGTGCTGATTCCCCCCCCCCCCCCCCCCCCCCCCACACACACACACACACACACACACACACACACACACACACACACACACCTGATGGGGTGTAGCCAGCCCTGGCCAGCTTTAGATACAATAAATTCCAAGTTTGTCCAGATACGCGTTAATCGAACATACAAAGTAGGGTGTATCAAAGAGAGACAGGTGGTCGGAATATTTGCTTGTGATTTGCAAATAAGTGTATCAAAATAACTGATGGCACAGAGAGTCTCATATATGCCACCGAACACATGCAGTCTGCAAGCAACGGCCCTGCCAGATAGTCATTTTAGACCATTTGAATAAACGCTTAGATTTTATACAGTGGCATATAGTGCCACAGACTTCTCTTGTACTACATGGTCCAGTCATCTCATTCATGACCACGTGTTGAATTGTACTGCTCCCTGTACAAACTGTCGGCTGTGTTGCACCACTTGAAGGAACTTCAGCATCGGGGACTCCCTTACTTGTTCTAGTTTCACATGCAACAGTCTTCAATGACTATTTCAGGGGGTGAAATGTTGCATAACGTGCATTGCTGTTTTAATATATTGTTAATGAAAGCGTTAAATGGAGCATGTCTTAACATGTGTATTACTATGTGCTGCACATATTCAGTACCTTACTGACTTTTATGTTCAATACTTCAGTAGTTGCACTGTAAACTGCTTCTCAATGCATTAAATTAAACGTACTGATGTTCTCTCCCATCTACTCATCATGGTGTGTCTGTGTCCAAGAGTAAGGCCTGGTTCACATTAGCGTTCGCTGTCCGGATTCGCCTGATCAGATCCGGACCGTATACTGTACAAACGGAACGTACGTTCCGCATAGCAAAGCAAAGTCTATGCGGACGTTCACATGCGTACGTTCCGTACAGAACGGAGCTTGATCGGATCCGGACACTTTTCCAACATGCGCTATTTTTCGGGTCCGGATCATCCGGCCAACGCACCCGGACCGGATCCTGACTGCACCATCTGGTAATGGAAACCAATGGGGAACGGAAAGCACAGAACACACTGGATACAAACACCTGACGTTCTACCCCACTTCCTATGCGTATTCTAGCGGCCATTTCGGATGGGGACACATGGGCCCAGCATTCCTGGAGTGGAGCAGCAGTGACTAACGTGCTGGAGCTGTTTGGCAGTATGTTGGAGGTGGAGGTGAGGCCTACACAGCGGAGGACCTGATTTTACAGGTGCACCTTCTGCTGACCCCAACAATTTTAATAGTTTTATCGCTATTTTTACAACATGGATCCGGATGGCAGCCTGATGCATTCCTGATGCAAACGGACCGGATCCGGATCGGAGCCGTACGGTTCCGACCTGGATCCGGTCCTGATCCGATCCATTTGCATGCCAAAACGAAAGTGTGAATGGGGTCTAACACTGCACCAACATACATGCTTTGGTAACCCATTCTTCACCATATACTCACTTGGTCTCAGTGCAGGTAGGGAGCAATGCTGGTCCAGCCATTCCAGAGAGGTTTCTCTAAGATCTGTCATACTTGTTGTGGACACCATACGATTAAATGAGTTGAACAAAGGACGGATAAGGAGGCTGAACTATTGCTATGTTAAGGGAAAAGTACTTAAAAATATTTTCATTTTTATAAGTTTATTTTCAATGAACCACCAATGAATGTCCTAATATCATAGATATGGTCTGTAAGTCAGAAATGATTGTGATCACTGTCAGTCAGTATATTGTGCACCATGTCAGTCAGTATGCTGTGCATCATGTCAGTCAGCACAGGTGTTGTTTTATTGGTCTTGCATCACACTAGGTTGTATACTGAACCCGGGTTCTCCCCCTGTTGGGCTCAATATTGAGCCTACTGTGGAAACACCTCTCAACGGGTAACAGTAATCCCCGCCACCAGAAATTCGTGCCTCCATGTGCAAGAAAAGAAAAGATCAGCAATCTTCCACTTCAGCAAAACAACACATGAGCACCGATGATGTGGCCATTTAATCCACTTGTCATAAAAGATACAGTGGGTTGCAAAAGTATTCAGCCCCCTTGAAGTTTTCCACATTTTGTCATATTACTGCCACAAACATGAATCAATTTTATTGGAATTACACATGAAAGACCAACACAAAGTGGTGTATACATGAGAAGTGGAACGAAAATCATACATGATTCCAAACATTTTTTACAAATAAATAACTGCAAAGTGGTGTGTGCATAACTATTCGGCCCCCTTTGGTCTGAGTGCAGTCAGTTGCCTATAGACATTGCCTGGTGAGTGCTAATGACTAAATAGAGTGCGCCTGTGTGTAATCTAATGTCAGTACAAATACAGCTGCTCTGTGAGGGCCTCAGAGGTTGTCTAAGAGAATATTGGGAGCAAAAACACTGTGAAGTCCAAAGAACACACAAGACAGGTCAGGGATCAAGTTATTGAGAAATTTAAAGCAGGCTTAGGCTACAAAAAGATTTCCAAAGCCTTGAACATCCCACGGAGCACTGTTCAAGCGATCATTCAGAAATGGAAGGAGTATTGCACAACTGTAAACCTACCAAGACAAGGCCATCCACCTAAACTCACAGGCCGAACAAACAGAGCGCTGATCAGAAATGCAGTCAAGAGGCCCATGGTGACTCTGGATGAGCTGCAGAGATCTACAGCTCAGGTGGGAGACTCTGTCCATAGGACAACTATTAGTCATGCACTGTACAAAGTTGGCCTTTATGGAAGAGTGGCAAGAAGAAAGGCATTGTTAACAGAAAGCATAACAAGTCCCATTTGCAGTTTGCCACAAGCCATGTGGGGGACACAGCAACCATGTGGAAGAAGGTGCTCTGGTCAGATGAGACCAAAATTGAACTTTTTGGCCAAAATGCAAAAGGCTATGTGTGGCGGAAAACTAACACTGAACATCACTCTGAACACACCATCCCCATTGTCAAATATGGTGGTGGCAGCATCATGCTCGGGGGTGCATCTCTTCAGCAGGGACAGGGAAGCTGGTCAGAGTTGATGGGAAGATGGATGGAGCCAAATACAGGGCAATCTTGGAAGAAAACCTCTTGGAGTCTGCAAAAGACTTGAGACTGGGGCGGAGGTTCACCTTCCAGCAGGACATTGGCCTCAATTCACTAAGCTTAACTCCTGTGTTTAACCACTTCGCATCCAGACCTTGTTTTCCCCTTATTGACCAGAGCAGTTTTGACGCTTTAGCGGTGTCCCTTTTTAATCAGCCATAACTTTATCCCTACTCACGACACCTAAATGATCTAGGTATAGAATAGATAGATAGATGTATCCCCAGGATTGCTGCCCCTCATGTGTCCATATGTGTCCCCAGGAATAGTGGTCCCCCATTATAGCCAGATGCGCCCTCAGGATTAGCGGGTGCACCCTGGATTAGGGCCCCCCACCATTATAGCCAGATCTGCCCCCAGTATAAAATTATACACATAAATTAAAATTGTACCCCCTCTTATTTTATTGTTCCCCCCTCCAGCTGCACATTTTACCCCCCACCCCCCACCAGGGGTCCACGCACCCCCATAGGAGCCAGCCAGATCCCCCACCCCCCACCTAGGCAGCCCCCTCGGTGGCCAGATGTTAAAAAAAAGGATTAGAAAGCAGCCCGACTCACCTTATCTCGTTCCAGCGACCAGCCTGCAGCCCAAGCCTCCGATCGCCGCTCTGCACGCAGCCCTGTGATGCCGGTTACCGGGTCCCGGCTTGATGACGTCATCAAGCCGGGACCCGGTAACCGGCATCACAGGGCTGCGTGCAGAGCGGCGATCGGAGGCTTGGGCTGCAGGCTGGTCGCTGGAACAGGAAAAGGTGAGTCGGGCTGCTTTCTGATCCTTTTCTTTTAGCAGATCCGACCACGGAGGGGAGAGATGAATGATCACGCTGTTTGCTACAGCGGGGATCGTTCATCCGCGGGGGGGGGGTTACTAATTGGCTACAAGGGAACATTTTCCCTTTCACCAATTAGTATTGCAGCTGTTAGTGCCGGGAGATGCACTCTGAAGCGCACCTGTTCCGGCACAACAGGGCTGCAAGCAGGTCAGTATATCTACGTCGCTGTGGCTTGGAGAGAGCCACAGCTGACGTAGATATACTGTATTGAAGGACAAAGTGGTTAATAACTCTTCTGAGTTGTTTTACAGTTATCGCCATGGTGATATAATTGTGATAACTGTAAAACAGCTCAGAAGAGTTATTAAAGACAGGAGTTAAGCTTAGTGAATTGAGGCCAATGACCCTAAACATAAAGCCAGGGCAACAATGGAATGGTTTAAAACAAAACATATATATGTGTTAGAATGGCCCAGTCAAAGTCCAGATCTAAATCCAATTGAGAATCTGTGACAAGATCTGAAAACTGCTGTTCACAAACGCTGTCCATCTAATCTGACTGAGCTGGAGCTGTTTTGCAAAGAAGAATGGGCAAGGATTTCAGTCTCTAGATGTGCAAAGCTGGTAGAGACCTACCCTAAAAAACTGGCAGCTGTAATTGCAGCAAAAGGTGGTTCTACAAAGTATTGACTCAGGGGGCTGAATAATTACGCACACTCCACTTTGCAGTTATGTATTTGTAAAAAATGTTTGGAATCATGTATGATTTTCGTTCCACTTCTCACATGTACACCACTTTGTATTGGTCTTTCATGTGAAATTCCAATAAAATTGATGCATGTTTGTGGCAGTAATGTGACAAAATGTGGAAAACTTCAAGGGGGCCGAATACTTTTGCAACTCACTGTATGTAGACAGCAATACAGTTCACATGAAGGAAATGCGATACTTCACCAGTCTGATGACCCACACACAGTTAGCTCACGGATGATCCAACAATTGTTTCACACCTCACTGGTGCTTGTTCACGGATGCTGTGGCTTACATGGCGGCTATGTGAAAACACGCCACAGTATGTTCAAGCAGTGTATAAGTACACGCCTCTGTTCAGCCTTCTCCCCTCATTGGTCCAGTTGCAGGAAGCTGACGGGCTGCGCTGCCTCAGCGCGCACTGACGTCACCACGGAGAGTGACTGGAACCAACAAGCCCTAAAGCGAAGAGACCTTACCAAGGTAACGGGCAGAAACTGCCCGATTGGTGTGTGCCACGCAATCCCCCACGAAATTTGCAGCAGGATACAATAGTGCACGTCATCCATAGGGGCTAGAACTCCTCCCTGACCTGGAACAAGGGTTGACAGGCCAAACACAACATACTCAAGGGAATTAAAGGGGTAGCATCTAAATTGCATATAAATACTTAAGTACTAAAGTTGGAATATAAAAGCAAGGGCAATGAAAAAAAAAGATCAAACCTACAAATTTACAGTGACTTTAAGGGTTACCCCTACCCACCCCCACCCACAAGCCAATTCCCACACACCTATTTCTCCAAGAATACACATAACTCATTCCTATCATTGAACCCAAGCTGTAGCTTCAGTTCTCAAGATTCAATAGGATTCCCTTTGAGACAAAATTTTGTCCCGATCACCTCCCCTCCTGGGGACTCCCACGGCGATCAAACCCACTATTCTCAGGTGGGATGGATCGCCGTGGTGGTTGTCCAAAAAGTGCTGAACCAATTTGGGAACACCTCCCTCACCCTTATTGATTGCTCTTACATGTTCCACCAAACGTTCCCTCATTGGACGTGTGGTTTACCCTATGTAAAAATATGCACAAATGCACAAAGACACAGGAGAGCATAGACTACAAACTCGGTCCTACATGTGATGAAACTCTTAATTTGGAAATGGACTGATCCCAACCTTATATTGTTGGTTTTTAGCACATGACTGCATGTGGGACAATGCCCACATTGAAAATTTGCACTAGGTCTGCGACCATCAAGCCATGTATGAGACCAGGGCCGAGCCTGGGCGGGTGCAAGGCACCCAGGCACCCGTCTCTGAGAGGCGCCGCCCGGCCGTTGCTCTCCCTCTGTGGCCGCCGCTCTCTCCCTCCCTCTAGCCGCCGGCACCTCGTCAGACCTCGATCAAGCGGCGACCAGTAGTGCAGGCGCTAGGACCTAGCCTGCCGCAATGGTATGCGGAAGTGACATCACTTCCGCATATAGAGCGGGTGCGTCCGGCGCCCTCTTACTGGTCGGGTCGCCCGCTGATCGAGGTCTGACGCTGCTGCAAGGTGAGGGGGTAGCGGCGGCTAGGGGGGGTCCCACTCACTCACTCACTAAACGGGGTCTCTATACCCCTGGCTCCATATACTGGGCACATATACCCCCTGGCTCCATATACTGGGCACATATACCCCTGGCTCCATATACTGGGCACATATACCCCCTGGCTCCATATACTGGGCACATATACCCCCTGGCTCCATATACTGGGCACATATACCCCCTGGCTCCATATACTAGGCACACTGGCTGTTTGTCATTATGTGCATTTACTGGTGAAAAGCGTCTCTTGTTAAGTGCATTTACTGGTGAAAAGCGGTCGCTTGTTAAGTGAATTTACTGGTGAAAAGCTGTCTTTTGTTAAGTGCATTTACTGGTGAAAAGCTGTCTCTTGTTAAGTGCATTTACTGGTGAAAAGCTGTCTCTTGTTATGTGCATTTACTGGTGAAAAGCTGTCTCTTGTTATGTGCATTTACTGGTAAAAAGCTGTCTGTCATTATATGCATTTACTGGTGAAACGCTGTCTCTTATGTGCATTTAGTGGGAACATTTTGTCAGTAAAAATCTTTTGTCAGTAAATTTTTAGGTATTTGTCTGTAAAAAATAACGTGAAAGGTTGGCAACACTGGCAGGCTGCGCGGCACAACGGGAAAGATACAGGCAGCCCACCTCACGCTTGGGCTTGGCTGGGGGAGGAGCCAACGACAGCGAGCAAGAGTAGGGTGGCCGCATGCAGCCATAAATACGCAGTGTGTGACTGCTTCGCACTAGCAGAGCATCTCAGCCTGGATCAGTCCAGAGACTAGCAGGCTCGCAGGCAGCCAAAGCCAGCCAGGAGCAAGCCCATGGAAGAGGGGTAGGAATGGGGTATCACATGCATGCGTAAAGAGGTGGAAAGTGTGAGTGTGATTAGGCAGGACATGGGTGTGGTTATGTGGTTGGGCGTGGTTAATTTAACCTCTCCCATAGGCGCCAGCGAAAATCTTGCACCCAGGTGCCAGGCACCCCAGGCTCACCCCTGTATGAGACTGTTGCCTCACAAATTCACTTTGTGTTAGCATGGAGCCCAGGGTATTACTGTGAGAATCCGCTCAGCTGCCTGCACAGGCAGGCAGCCTTTTGACCATTGTTTAGGTTTGCATGCTGCAGGACTCTAGAACAGAGACCTGTCTTTCCATTGCAAGTTCTGGTCTGTTCTCTTGCTGGGGAATTTGCATACATTCGTTATGCAAATCCCCTACCTGCCTTCTTTGATGACTGGCACTATAAGAGCTTTGTTTCCCAGAAGGCTTTGCTGGTCATTTCCCTTCCATGGTCTGTTCCTGAAGGACACTGCTGGAGTGTCAGCCGTTGCTATCTAGTATAGTTAATTCCTGGGGGTTGCTTTAGGCTCCCCTTCTAGCCCAGTCAGGTTGTATTATCTGTTTGTTTGTTCTTTTGCTATTGTCCTGTCCCAACGGTGGTCGACAGGAAATGGTTCTGATCTCTGTTCTTGGAGTATAGCTGGTGCAGCGGTTGCTACCAGCTATCTCTTCTGATCTGTCTCTTTGGATCGCGCTAGCCACTTTTCGCTAGCGCTGTGGATCCTTCTGTTCTGTCTCCTGGGATCGCGCTAGCCACTTTCCGCTAGTGCTGTGGATCCTATCTCTCGCTTGTCCCTGTTTTCGTGTGTCTGTCTTGTCTGCTACGCTTGCTGGAGGCTCGGTGAGGTAACCGTTAAGCAAGCGCTCGCGTCCTCTGTTTCATGTTTGTCTGTTAATGGTTAGGTAGGCGTGCTTGTCTCTATTGTGCTTATCACGTGGAGACCGCGCATAACCGCGTGCACTGTTGCGAATGAGTGCGGTGTTCGCGGTTAGCTAGCGTTTGTTATTTTCCGTATCTCCTCATTGTATTTGCTGTGCCTTTGCTACCCTCGTGCCCGGTTTTGCTCAGTCTTGTGTCTCTGTCGGCAATCGCCATTCTTGCGATTGCATTCCCACTTCGTTTCCGCCGTTGTGTGTTCACCGTCGCTGGGTGGCGACTAGTTTGGTGGACACACATTGGTTCTGTACCTTTGCTCCGTTTCTTGTGGGCTATCCAGCCCTGCCTGATCGTACCTTGTCCTGGATCTGTACAATTCCCGTCTGGCATCTGTGGCTGTGCAGCGACTGTGTTCGCCTGCACTCCACAGCGCCATCTGCCGGAGGGAATTGCCCTCTGCGGGTGCATAGCACCTAGCCTGGGTGTCCTCAAATATACGCTTGTGGAGGAAATCCGCCGCGTCAGCGCACGTCTGGTGCGCTGACCGCGAATACGATTCCACAATCGTTACAATTACCCTGTTGGAAGGACATAATTGGGGGCTGTAGTACCTTTGGACCTAATCTTTCATCCTGTTCTAGTAAGTGCCAATTCCTCAGAATGCTCTCATGAATTTTACCTGACATTGGGGAAAAGTCAAACACAAATGCAAATGTGTCATCACGCTGTCTCTGACTACTCTTTAGGGTCCCAATCTGCTGATGTCCCGTACCTTTTCCAAAGCCTGTTCTAATTCAAAAGCATCGTACCCTCTCTCTAGGAAACGATCGTACATCTCACTTGCCTGAGTCTCAAAGTCATCATTTTTGGAATTGTTCCTTTTTAATCTCAAAAATTTACTATATGGGACAGAGGTCTTGACATGGTTTGGATGATAGCTGGAACAATGCAGGACCGAGTTTGTAGCTGTGCTCTTCCTATGTGCTTTGGTGATTATCGTCCCCCCCCGAACCTTCTTGGTCAAGAAAAGTGACCTGTTGATCGCTCCATTCGCCTGTGAATTTCATATTCATCTCATTTTGGTGCAGATACTCCAAAAAGGAGTTAAAGCGGTCCCTGGTGGACCTCTAAATTACCAACACATCGTCCACGTACCTGGACCATGCCCTCAAATCACATCTATAGGGGTTTCGTTCCCCATAGATGTACACTGCCTCCCATTTTGCAAGAAAAATGTTAGCAAAAGTTGGGGCTACCTACGTCCCCATTGCCATCCCGGCTATCTGTTTAAACCACTCCCCTCCAAATCTGAATGCATTATGATCCAGTACGAATTCAAGACACCTTCCTAAAAATTTGCTTTCAAACCGATCGACGCGTTTCGTCGCATTAAGCATCTGAAGTGCTGCCTCCACCCCCATTTTTTGTGGTATCCTTTGTATAGGTTAACCACATCAATGGAGGCGAGGCTGTCACCTTCATGCCAAACCATTTGTTCCACAATCTGGAGGACATATGTTGTGTCCTTCAGATAGGAGGGAATGTGGTCGAGTAGAGGTCGGAGGGCTTGGTCCAGGTACTTTGAGAGGGGCTCCGTTACGGATCCCCTTCCTGAGACAATGGGTCGGCCCGGGGGGTCCACCATGGACTTATGGACCTTAGGCAAAAAGTAGATGACAGGTCTTTTTGGGAACTGGGGGAACAAATCATTTCCCAACTTAGGGTCAAGAAAGCCTTGTTGTACCCCAGATCTCAAAAGGTTTCTCAACTTTTGTTGGTACTGAAAAGTGGGGTCAGCCTTCAATTTGACATAGGTGGAACTATCCTCAAGCTGCCTCAAGGCCTCCCTTACATAGCTGTCCATTCTCATCACAGCAATGTTACCCCCCCCCCCCCTTGTCTTTTTTTAATTGTGAGATCGGGTGAGATCTCAACCATTTCACTGCTTTCCATTCAGAAGCAGAGAAGTTTTGTTTATCTTCCAGATAAATAATTGCTTTAATATCCTGCAGGACTTGTTTTTGGAAGGTATCCAAACCTGAACCTGCCACTGGAGGGAAATGGGCAACAGATTTACAGGCATGATAGTTCAATACATTCCCCAGTTTGGTTGTATCTTCTGTATGACTTTCCGCAAAGAGGGTTTGTAGGTCATTAAGAGCGACACAGTCGCCAAAAGACCAATTTGGTTGAAAGCCAAGATTCCAAATTCCCTCCCTCACTGGGGTTTCACCTCCTGCTCCATAAAGCCTATAGATGTTCATCTTGCATATGCTTTTATAGAGATCAATCTCGAATCTTGTGAAATCAAATGAACCAGTGACCACAAAGTTCAAGCCCTTCTGCAAGACCTCAATGCATGATTGTGAAAGTTCCACCCCCGATAGATTTCTGACACGCAAAGTGTCAGATGCCATTGCCATGTGCAAGAAAACAAGATCAACAATCTTCCACTTCAGCAAAACAACACATGGGCACCGATGATGTGGTAACCATTTAATCCACTTGTGATAAAAAAATATGTAGAAAGCAGTACAGTTCACATAAAGGAAATGCGATACTTCACCAGTCTGATGACCCACACACAGTTAGCCCACGGATGATCCAACAATTGTTTCACACCTCACTGGTGCTTGTTCACGGATACTGTGGCTTACATGGCGGCTATATAAAAACACGCCGCACTATGTTCAGGCCGTGTATAAATACACGCCTGTGTTCAGCCTTCTCCCCTCATTGGTCCAGTTGCAGGAAGCGCCGCCCCTCCTCTCTGCTGACTGGCCGCGCTGCCTCAGCGCGCACAGACGTCACTACGGAGGTTATCCCCCTGTTGGGTTCAATATTGAGCCTACTGTGGTGTGTTATATCTGACAGCAGCATTGTGTCATTATACAATATATTGCATTTAGAGTGATTGTTTCATATGCAGCAGGGATCATGTTGGAACATTTATTAGTTATTTTTTAAATCGTTTTATTCTTTATTGAATCATCAATATTGTGATTATTATTATATCCACAAGAGGTAAGCGCTCACAGCTAATTCAGGAAAAGATAAACTTTGGCAGCACTCCCGTTCGCCTCCTCTTAAACAATGATAATATATATAAAGAGGTTGGCGCTCAGGATACTCATACCCCTCAATGGGTTTGGGTTAATAAATACATGTATGATACAACAGTTAAAATGTAATCCCTCTGTAGTCCATATATCAAATGAAAGTTACAATGTCCAAGTGCTTAAGCCCTAAAAATAAAAAGCAAATTTATGGCTGGGATAAATCCTCTTCCTGATGTCACAAGTAGTACACTCCTGGCTAATATTTCAACAGCAGACCTCCACCAACACCCTTTGTGGTCCACTCACCGCTATCCTAGACCAACCAATGGTCTATATACGCCTTGGGACCATTACCGGGTCGTCCCCCACCTCTGCGACCAGTTAATTCCACTGATGACACCAGATATTTCTTCAGAAGGAATCACCCTTCATATTCATCCTCATAAGAAAAACTCCATATAGTGTAATACTGCTTAAAAAAATTTATTTATAAAAACGCAATTGCACTCACATGTATCCTCTTTAAAATAGCGCGTAGAGTGTTGTTTGAGCGGGCTCTCCCCCGCATAGGTGGCCAGGCTGGCAGGCTCGTCTAGACGTATTCCCCCGTCTTCCGCCGCGCGTACGGAGATCAGGAACGCCACACGTGTCCTCCTCGCCGCCGCTCACCCACACGCTGCACTTCCGCCTTCACGTCAGACTCCGCCCTATCGATTTCGTCACACGGTGACTCATCAGGGGCATGGAGTCTGACGCGTATGGCGGACATTTTTATGCCTGGCGCGCCCTCCGCGCAAACTCAGTGCCCCTCTGTGTAGCCTGCAAGTCTGCCGCCATCTAGGGTACAGTTTCATAATTACATCTTCCATAAAGATAAAAAAATTTTCCATTGCTTCCAAAACCTAACACTTGTATAAATGATAAAACTACTTACAGAGACATTTATATATATTAGATTCCCACCCATACAATACAATTCCCTCATTATCACATTATTCCTTACCATGTGTGCCATACAGTCCCGCTCATCGCACCCTCATGTATAAATTACACTCTCCCATATAGATCCACCTCCCCTCCATCCTTCCTACACCCCCCCTCCTCTCACTACTGTGCCTAAGCGGGGCTGCATGCTCCACATTTACATAAGTATTACATGTTGACAATTTCATCCTAGTTCCAATTCCATCCACCTATTACCAACTGTATGACCCCATTAGACCCAAGAATACCACCCTTACTACCCAAACATTGTATAGCCTAACAGGATGAATATGTTTTACTCTCCTCCACCCCCCATAGAATGGACTCAGTAGCACCTGCCCGCTATTTCGGTTATGGAGCGCATGCGCACACATCACACTCCTATTCCCCCAAAAAACAGACTAGGTCAATGTCTATATTTAGACCATCTGGTCTGAGTGTACCCATCCGATGGATCCACTTGGTTTCCTCTTGTGAAACCTTTTTGATTTTATTGCACCCCCTCCAGTTTGGGATGATCTTTTGCAGACCACAGAAGGACAACTCCTTGGGGTTACAATTATGATGACTCCCAAAATGCGCTGAGACTCCATGGTTGGGGTACCCCTTAGTGATATTTCGTACATGTTCCCCCATCCTCTCCTTGAGGGTACGTGTTGTTCTACCAATATACTGCCATCCACATTTGCACCAGGCAAGGTATACTACAAACTTGTCATTGCAGGTGATGAACTCCTGAATTTTAAAATTCTTACCATTGCTGAAGGACACCACCCTATCTGTTCGGACACCATTTGCTTCCCTGCAGGCCTTACAGCCTCTGCATGGGAAGAAACCAGCTGTTTGCCACCCCTGCATACGCGGAGTTTTCTTAGGCTCCACGCAGCTTGGTGCCAGAATTTGTTTCAAGTTTTGGGCCTTCCTATAGATAAATTTAGGTTGGGCTGGGATAATACTTCTAAGTGTCAAATCTGTCTCCATGATTCCCCAATGTTGTCTAATGATATTTTGAAGTTTCTTATATTGGGTATTAAATCCTGTAATGAAGGCTAGTTCATACTCACCCTTTTCCCGTTCTTCTCCTCTGTCCTCCAACATTGTTCGTCTATCCATATTTCCAACCCTTTGTATTTCCTCATCGAGCTCTCTTCCCTTATATCCCTTTTCCATAAATCTATTTTTTAAAATACCAGCCTGTCTGTAATAATCCTGTATATCTGAACAATTTCGTTTCATCCTCAAGAACTGCCCCCTTGGGATACCCTTAATCCATGCTGGATGGTGACAACTCTCCGTGGATATATACCCATTTCTATCTGTATCTTTAAAGTAGCTCTTAGTGCCCATAATATCCCCCCTCCTCATTATTTCTAGGTCCAAAAACTGGATGCTATCCTTACTGGATTGCATAGTGAGGGAAATACCCACATCATTGTCATTTAGGCTATCCAGATACAGTTCCAGATGCTCCTTCCCACCTCCCCACACAAAAAACAAATCATCAATGAATCTGCGCCACATTCTCACTGGTCCCCCCCTCTCAAGTATCTCCTGTTCCCATTTTCCCATGAATAAATTTGCGAGACTAGGAGCATAGCTCGCCCCCATGGCGCATCCCCTAGTTTGATTATAGTACTTTCCGTCATGCCAGAAATAGTTTTTTTCTAGGGCAAATTTAAGCAACCTGAGTATGTATATCCTTTGTTCATCTTTAATTTTTTCCTCCTTCTTAAAATAGAAGTCTACTGCTTCCAACCCCAGTTCATGTTTTATATTTGTATATAAAGACGAAACGTCCATCGTGACCATTATTTCTTCCGCATTTATTTCCCCCCCTTCCATAATCTGAAGCATGTGTTTTGTATCTTTGAGAATATTGGGTGAATTTGCTACCATAGGTTTAAGGAACTCATCCAAATATTGCCCCAACCGGTGGGTCACTGACCCTATCCCACTCACTATGGGGCGCCCTGGGGGTTCAGCTTTGTTCTTGTGCATTTTGGGGACTTGATATATGATGGGTATCCTTGGAACATCTGGAACAATGTATTTGAACTCCTCATCAGTGATCAAACCCCTATCCATCCCCTCCCTAAGTATCTCCCTCAACTCAGCCATATACTTGCCTGTTGGATCTCCATTTAATGGAGTGTAAGCTTCTCTATCACCCACCAGTCTGTCCAGTTCAACTTTATATTGGGCCTTACTCAGAACTACTACCCCTCCCCCCTTGTCTGCCGGTCTCACCACCAAACCTTTATCCTCTAACATCTCTCTAGCTAATTCCCTAACCTGTCCATTTTTTTGTTCGGGAATTTTATTCATGTCCTTAATAACCATGTTCTTAAACACCTCAATAGCATTGTAATTTTTATCTTGTGGATTAAAAGTAGATTTTGTGCGTAAACTTGTGTGCATATAACCATCCTGATCCCTTTTCTTAGTGTCTCGTATGGGACGACCCGCAAAATACTTCTTTAAGTGAAGTTTCCGTGCAAATTTATTTATATCAATATAGGTAGTGAATTTATCCATACCTTGCCTGGGTGCATGTTTCAAGCCTTTATCCAATAGTGTCAACTCCCTAACATTCAAGGTGGTGCCACTAATATTGAATACTCCTTCCCCTATTACTGTCTCATCCTTTTTGCTCCCCTTCCCACCCCTTGTGCCTCGTCTTGCTCTCTTTTTCCATATTGGTTCTGATATGGTGCATATCCTGCTCCCTCCTGTCTCCATTCCCTCTCCCCATATCTCGGGGCAATCTCTAAAAAAGGCTCCACTTGTTTGTGTTGTCTGATAGGGTCATATCGATTGTAGGTTGGTACCGAGTACTGTCCATAAGAATCATTTCTGTAACCCCTCCCCTGCCCTCTATCGGGTGCCCCATATGGGCTTCTAGCTACCCCCCTATTAGCTCCCCATCCTCTATTCCCATTAGACCACCCACCTCTCCCCTCACCCCCATGATGGCCGTATGTTATTCCTTGCTCGTGATTAGGTACATACACTGTTTTTTGGACCGGTCTCTGTTCCACCCCCTGATCCTCCACCTGTGTTTTTTGATTTTGCTGCTTGCTAGCTTCTATTTTAGCTGCTATTTCTGCTGCCTTAATTTCCTCTTTCTTTTTTACCTGCCATCTATATACTTCCTTTTTCCTTGTAGCATCCGCGTCTCGCTGGAACTTTTTCTGTTTTTCTACTCGAATCTCTTTCTCATTTTTTTCTAGAATCTCACCAAGTCTTTTGGATCGGCTTTTGTATTCTTCTGAACTATTTAGGGGAGTCATCTTGGTTTTTATATTCTCTATTTCACCTCCCAGCCTTTCCAATCTCTTATTCTTCCTTTTAATCAGCAACTTGACTAGGCCCTGACCGCACTTGTCAAAATAATCCTCCCATTCTTTGTCATTTTCCTCATCATCCTCCCCATCATTAGCTGCTAAATCCCATCTTAATCTTTTAGGTATAATACCCTCTTTATCATATTTGGTCAGTGCGGCCAGGTCCCACCAAGTGCCTTGTTCCTTTATCATTACATTTTGAAGTTTCCTAAACTCCTGTTCCATACTCCCACCTATCTCCCCACTATCTACAAATATTTCATCAAGATTAACAATTCTGCGAGCTCTTAGTTCAAATGCATCCATTTTCAGAGGAAATGCCCTACAAAATCCTGCAAATAAAACACAAATCAATTCCCAATCACAATGGACTGCTCCACTAGCAGACCTCGTTTTAAATAACCCCACACCCCACCCCTAGATGGTGGCAGACTTGCAGGCTACACAGAGGGGCACTGAGTTTGCGCGGAGGGCGCGCCAGGCATAAAAATGTCCGCCATACGCGTCAGACTCCATGCCCCTGATGAGTCACCGTGTGACGAAATCGATAGGGCGGAGTCTGACGTGAAGGCGGAAGTGCAGCGTGTGGGTGAGCGGCGGCGAGGAGGACACGTGTGGCGTTCCTGATCTCCGTACGCGCGGCGGAAGACGGGGGAATACGTCTAGACGAGCCTGCCAGCCTGGCCACCTATGCGGGGGAGAGCCCGCTCAAACAACACTCTACGCGCTATCTTAAAGAGGATACATGTGAGTGCAATTGCGTTTTTATAAATAAATTTTTTTAAGCAGTATTACACTATATGGAGTTTTTCTTATGAGGATGAATATGAAGGGTGATTCCTTCTGAAGAAATATCTGGTGTCATCAGTGGAATTAACTGGTCGCAGAGGTGGGGGACGACCCGGTAATGGTCCCAAGGCGTATATAGACCATTGGTTGGTCTAGGATAGCGGTGAGTGGACCACAAAGGGTGTTGGTGGAGGTCTGCTGTTGAAATATTAGCCAGGAGTGTACTACTTGTGACATCAGGAAGAGGATTTATCCCAGCCATAAATTTGCTTTTTATTTTTAGGGCTTAAGCACTTGGACATTGTAACTTTCATTTGATATATGGACTACAGAGGGATTACATTTTAACTGCTGTATCATACATGTATTTATTAACCCAAACCCATTGAGGGGTATGAGTATCCTGAGCGCCAACCTCTTTATATATATTATGATTATTATTATACCTAATGTTGAATAAAGATTTTTGTTATATTTTTTTCAAAATTTGCTGCTGGGCTTTCTCTTTCTACCATATAATTGCTCTTGTTTTGAGCAGTAGCACACACGGTTATTTGGTTGAGGTGTTGCAGACACATTCCAGAAACTGTCAGTCAGTACGCTGTGCACCATGCCAGTCAGTACGCTCTCCACCATGCCAGTCAGTACGCTGTGCACCATGCCAGTCAGTACGCTGTGCACCATGCCAGTCAGTACGCTGTGCACCATGCCAGTCAGTACGCTGTGCACCATGCCAGTCAGTACGCTGTGCTCCATGTCAGTCAGTACGCTGTGCACCATGTCAGTCAGTACGCTGTGCACCATGTCAGTCAGTACGCTGTGCACCATGTCAGTCAGTACGCTGTGCACCATGTCAGTCAGTACGCTGAGCACCATGTCAGTCAGTACGCTGAGCACCATGTCAGTCAGTACGCTGTGCACCATGTCATGTGCACCATGTCAGTCAGTACGCTGTGCACCATGCCAGTCAGTACGCTGTGCACCATGCCAGTCAGTACGCTGTGCACCATGCCAGTCAGTACGCTGTGCACCATGTCAGTCAGTACGCTGTGCACCATGTCAGTCAGTACGCTGTGCACCATGTCAGTCAGTACGCTGTGCACCATGTCAGTCAGTACGCTGTGCACCATGTCAGTCAGTACGCTGTGCACCATGTCAGTCAGTACGCTGTGCACCATGTCAGTCAGTACGCTGTGCAACATGTCAGTCAGTACGCTGTGCATCTTGTCAGTGAGTATACTGTGCAACATGTCAGTCAGTACGCTGTGCACCATGTCAGTCAGTACGCTGTGCACCATGTCAGTCAGTACGCTGTGCACCATGTCAGTCAGTACGCTGTGCACCATGTCAGTCAGTACGCTGTGCACCATGTCAGTCAGTACGCTGTGCACCATGTCAGTCAGTACGCTGTGCACCATGTCAGTCAGTACGCTGTGCACCATGTCAGTCAGTACACTGTGCATCTTGTCAGTGAGTATACTGTGCAACATGTCAGCCAGTACGCTGTGCAACATGTCAGTCAGTACGCTGTGCACCATGTCAGTCAGTACGCTGTGCACCATGTCAGTCAGTACGCTGTGCACCATGTCAGTCAGTACGCTGTGCACCATGTCAGTCAGTACGCTGTGCACCATGTCAGTCAGTACGCTGTGCACCATGTCAGTCAGTACGCTGTGCACCATGTCAGTCAGTACGCTGTGCACCATGTCAGTCAGTACGCTGTGCACCATGTCAGTCAGTACGCTGTGCACCATGTCAGTCAGTACGCTGTGCACCATGTCAGTCAGTACGCTGTGCACCATGTCAGTCAGTACGCTGTGCACCATGTCAGTCAGTACGCTGTGCACCATGTCAGTCAGTACGCTGTGCACCATGTCAGTCAGTACACTGTGCATCTTGTCAGTGAGTATACTGTGCACCATGTCAGTGAGTATACTGTGCACCATGTCAGTCAGTACACCGTGCATCATGTCAGTCAGTATACTGTGCACCATGTCACATGTCAGTCAGTACACTGTGCACCATGTCAGTCAGTACTCTGTGCAGCATGTCAGTCAGTACACTGTGCACCATGTCAGTCAGTACTCTGTGCAGCATGTCAGTCAGTACACTGTGCACCATGTCAATCAGTACGCTGTGCACCATGTCATGTCAGTCAGTATGCTGGGCACCATGTCAGTCTGTACATGGTGCAGCATGTCAGTCAGTACTGAATGCAGTAGTATCGCTGCGCTCAATGTGATAAGAGTACTTGGTAATTGTCCGAGCTGCAAGCAGTGTCCTCTGTACAGGCAATCCAAACTTTATGCGTCCAATGCTGCTGCGCTTGTACTCCTCACAAACACATCCAATAATGTCACATGTAGGGGGAGAAGAAAAAAACCAAAACATAGGGTGTAACGTATGCTCAGTTCACCCTTGGTGCCAAACACACACGCTTCCATAAATAGTGAATAAGCCCCCAGCCGGCATAACCACCACCACTTCCTATAGAGTGGCCGCTTACCCTCAGTATTCTTTTAAACAAGCACAGCCTTTGGCAGCCATTGCCTATGCAATAAACATCCTAGAGCCAATATAAAAGTAAACCATAGCGTAATTCCGTTTATTTAAGACAGTAAAGCCCTGCTAACAATTCTGCTTACAATGTAAACACTTGGACATGAGCATATCATAGTCATAAACTGCACCGGATCATCAGCGCGTCCGCCGGCCGGGTGTAGCTGCTATCCTCGCTCCTTCCCAAGTATGCGTGCATGCGTACGTCCAGGCTCCGCCCTACGTGTTTCATCACAGGGCGTGACTCATCAGGGGCTGGCTGGGGGCTTATTCACTATTTCTGGAAGCGTGTGTGTTTGGCACCAAGGGTGAACTGAGCATACGTTACACCCTATGTTTTGGTTTTTTTCTTCTCCCCCTACATGTGACATTATTGGATGTGTTTGTAAGGAGTACAAGCGCAGCAGCATTGGACGCATAATGTCAGTCAGTACGCTGTGCAGCATGTCATTCAGTACGCTGTGCACCATGTCAGTCAGTACATTGTGCACCATGTCAGTCAGTGTACTGTGCACCATGTCAGTCAGTACACTAGAGAACCATGTCAGTCAGTGTACTGTGTACCACGTCAGTCAGTACATCGTGCACCATGTCAGTCAGTATATTGTGCAGCATGTCAGTCAGTACGCTGGGCACCATGTCAGTCAGTACGCTGTGCACCATGTCAGTCAGTACGCTGTGCACCATGTCAGTCAGTACGCTGTGCACCATGTCAGTCAGTACGCTGTGCACCATGTCAGTCAGTACGCTGTGCACCATGTCAGTCAGTACACTGTGCACCATGTCAGTCAGTACACTGTGCACCATATAAGTCAGTACACTATGCAGCAGCATGTCAATCAGTACACTGTGCACCATGTCAGTCAGTATACTGTGGAACATGTCAGCCAGTACACTGTGCAGCATGTCAGTCAGTATACTGTGCACCATATCAGTCAGTACACTGTGCAGCATGTCAGTCAGTACACTGTGCACTATATCAGTCAGTACACTGTGCACCATGTCAGTCAGTACACTGTGCACCATGTCAGTCAGTACACTGTGCACTATATCAGTCAGTACGCTGTGCACCATGTCAGTCGGTACGCTGTGCACCATGTCAGTCGGTACGCTGTGCACCATGTCAGTCGGTACGCTGTGCACCATGTCAGTCGGTACGCTGTGCACCATGTCAGTCGGTACGCTGTGCACCATGTCAGTCGGTACGCTGTGCACCATGTCAGTCGGTACGCTGTGCACCATGTCAGTCGGTACGCTGTGCACCATGTCAGTCGGTACGCTGTGCACCATGTCAGTCGGTACGCTGTGCACCATGTCAGTCGGTACGCTGTGCACCATGTCAGTCGGTACGCTGTGCACCATGTCAGTCGGTACGCTGTGCACCATGTCAGTCGGTACGCTGTGCACCATGTCAGTCGGTACGCTGTGCACCATGTCAGTCGGTACGCTGTGCACCATGTCAGTCGGTACGCTGTGCACCATGTCAGTCGGTACGCTGTGCACCATGTCAGTCGGTACGCTGTGCACCATGTCAGTCGGTACGCTGTGCACCATGTCAGTCGGTACGCTGTGCACCATGTCAGTCGGTACGCTGTGCACCATGTCAGTCTGTACGCTGTGCACCATGTCAGTCAGTACGCTGTGCACCATGTCAGTCAGTACGCTGTGCACCATGTCAGTCAGTACGCTGTGCACCATGTCAGTCAGTACGCTGTGCACCATGTCAGTCAGTACGCTGTGCACCATGTCAGTCAGTACGCTGTGAAGCATGTCAATCAGTACGCTGTGCACCATGTCAGTCAGTACGCTGTGCACCATGTCAGTCAGTACGCTGTGCACCATGTCAGTCAGTACGCTGTGCACCATGTCAGTCAGTACGCTGTGAAGCATGTCAATCAGTACACTGTGAAGCATGTCAATCAGTATAATGTGAAGCATGTCAGTCAGTACACTGTGCACCATGCCAGTCAGTACACTGTGCACCATGTCAGTCAGTACACTGTGCACCATGTCAGTCAGTACACTGTGCACCATGTCAGTCAGTACACTGTGCACCATGTCAGTCAGTACACTGTGCACCATGTCAGTCAGTACACTGTGCACCATGTCAGTCAGTACACTGTGCACCATGTCAGTCAGTACACTGTGCACCATGTCAGTCAGTACACTGTGCACCATGTCAGTCAGTACACTGTGCACCATGTCAGTCAGTACACTGTGCACCATGTCAGTCAGTACACTGTGCACCATGTCAGTCAGTACACTGTGCACCATGTCAGTCAGTACACTGTGCACCATGTCAGTCAGTACACTGTGCACCATGTCAGTCAGTACACTGTGCACCATGCCAGTCAGTACGCTGTGCACCATGTCAGTCAGTACGCTGTGCACCATGTCAGTCAGTACGCTGTGCACCATGTCAGTCAGTACGCTGTGCACCATGTCAGTCAGTACACCGTGCATCATGTCAGTCAGTATACTGTGCACCATGTCACATGTCAGTCAGTACACTGTGCACCATGTCAGTCAGTACTCTGTGCAGCATGTCAGTCAGTACACTGTGCACCATGTCAATCAGTACGCTGTGCACCATGTCATGTCAGTCAGTATGCTGGGCACCATGTCAGTCTGTACATGGTGCAGCATGTCAGTCAGTACTGAATGCAGTAGTATCGCTGCGCTCAATGTGATAAGAGTACTTGGTAATTGTCCGAGCTGCAAGCAGTGTCCTCTGTACAGGCAATCCAAACTTTATGCGTCCAATGCTGCTGCGCTTGTACTCCTCACAAACACATCCAATAATGTCACATGTAGGGGGAGAAGAAAAAAACCAAAACATAGGGTGTAACGTATGCTCAGTTCACCCTTGGTGCCAAACACACACGCTTCCATAAATAGTGAATAAGCCCCCAGCCGGCATAACCACCACCACTTCCTATAGAGTGGCCGCTTACCCTCAGTATTCTTTTAAACAAGCACAGCCTTTGGCAGCCATTGCCTATGCAATAAACATCCTAGAGCCAATATAAAAGTAAACCATAGCGTAATTCCGTTTATTTAAGACAGTAAAGCCCTGCTAACAATTCTGCTTACAATGTAAACACTTGGACATGAGCATATCATAGTCATAAACTGCACCGGATCATCAGCGCGTCCGCCGGCCGGGTGTAGCTGCTATCCTCGCTCCTTCCCAAGTATGCGTGCATGCGTACGTCCAGGCTCCGCCCTACGTGTTTCATCACAGGGCGTGACTCATCAGGGGCTGGCTGGGGGCTTATTCACTATTTCTGGAAGCGTGTGTGTTTGGCACCAAGGGTGAACTGAGCATACGTTACACCCTATGTTTTGGTTTTTTTCTTCTCCCCCTACATGTGACATTATTGGATGTGTTTGTAAGGAGTACAAGCGCAGCAGCATTGGACGCATAATGTCAGTCAGTACGCTGTGCAGCATGTCATTCAGTACGCTGTGCACCATGTCAGTCAGTACATTGTGCACCATGTCAGTCAGTGTACTGTGCACCATGTCAGTCAGTACACTAGAGAACCATGTCAGTCAGTGTACTGTGTACCACGTCAGTCAGTACATCGTGCACCATGTCAGTCAGTATATTGTGCAGCATGTCAGTCAGTACGCTGGGCACCATGTCAGTCAGTACGCTGTGCACCATGTCAGTCAGTACGCTGTGCACCATGTCAGTCAGTACGCTGTGCACCATGTCAGTCAGTACGCTGTGCACCATGTCAGTCAGTACGCTGTGCACCATGTCAGTCAGTACGCTGTGCACCATGTCAGTCAGTACGCTGTGCACCATGTCAGTCAGTACACTGTGCACCATGTCAGTCAGTACACTGTGCACCATGTCAGTCAGTACACTGTGCACCATGTCAGTCAGTACACTGTGCACCATATAAGTCAGTACACTATGCAGCAGCATGTCAATCAGTACACTGTGCACCATGTCAGTCAGTATACTGTGGAACATGTCAGCCAGTACACTGTGCAGCATGTCAGTCAGTATACTGTGCACCATATCAGTCAGTACACTGTGCAGCATGTCAGTCAGTACACTGTGCACTATATCAGTCAGTACACTGTGCACCATGTCAGTCAGTACACTGTGCACCATGTCAGTCAGTACACTGTGCACCATGTCAGTCAGTACACTGTGCACCATGTCAGTCAGTACACTGTGCACCATGTCAGTCAGTACACTGTGCACCATGTCAGTCGGTACACTGTGCACCATGTCAGTCGGTACGCTGTGCACCATGTCAGACGGTACGCTGTGCACCATGTCAGTCGGTACGCTGTGCACCATGTCAGTCGGTACGCTGTGCACCATGTCAGTCGGTACGCTGTGCACCATGTCAGTCGGTACGCTGTGCACCATGTCAGTCGGTACGCTGTGCACCATGTCAGTCGGTACGCTGTGCACCATGTCAGTCGGTACGCTGTGCACCATGTCAGTCGGTACGCTGTGCACCATGTCAGTCGGTACGCTGTGCACCATGTCAGTCGGTACGCTGTGCACCATGTCAGTCGGTACGCTGTGCACCATGTCAGTCGGTACGCTGTGCACCATGTCAGTCGGTACGCTGTGCACCATGTCAGTCGGTACGCTGTGCACCATGTCAGTCGGTACGCTGTGCACCATGTCAGTCGGTACGCTGTGCACCATGTCAGTCGGTACGCTGTGCACCATGTCAGTCGGTACGCTGTGCACCATGTCAGTCGGTACGCTGTGCACCATGTCAGTCGGTACGCTGTGCACCATGTCAGTCGGTACGCTGTGCACCATGTCAGTCAGTACGCTGTGCACCATGTCAGTCAGTACGCTGTGCACCATGTCAGTCAGTACGCTGTGCACCATGTCAGTCAGTACGCTGTGCACCATGTCAGTCAGTACGCTGTGAAGCATGTCAATCAGTACACTGTGAAGCATGTCAATCAGTATAATGTGAAGCATGTCAGTCAGTACACTGTGCACCATGTCAGTCAGTACACTGTGCACCATGTCAGTCAGTACACTGTGCACCATGTCAGTCAGTACACTGTGCACCATGTCAGTCAGTACACTGTGCACCATGTCAGTCAGTACACTGTGCACCATGTCAGTCAGTACACTGTGCACCATGTCAGTCAGTACACTGTGCACCATGTCAGTCAGTACACTGTGCACCATGCCAGTCAGTACACTGTGCACCATGCCAGTCAGTACACTGTGCACCATGTCAGTCAGTACACTGTGCACCATGTCAGTCAGTACACTGTGCACCATGTCAGTCAGTACACTGTGCACCATGTCAGTCAGTACACTGTGCACCATGTCAGTCAGTACACTGTGCACCATGTCAGTCAGTACACTGTGCACCATGTCAGTCAGTACACTGTGCACCATGTCAGTCAGTACACTGTGCACCATGTCAGTCAGTACACTGTGCACCATGTCAGTCAGTACACTGTGCACCATGTCAGTCAGTACACTGTGCACCATGTCAGTCAGTACACTGTGCACCATGTCAGTCAGTACACTGTGCACCATGTCAGTCAGTACACTGTGCACCATGTCAGTCAGTATACTGTGCATCATGTCAGTCAGTATACTGTGCACCATGTCAGTCAGTACACTGTGCATCATGTCAGTCAGTATACTGTGCACCATGTCAGTCAGTATGCTGTGCACCATGTTAGTCAGTACACTGTGCATCATGTCAGTCAGTACACTGGAGAACCATGTCAGTCAGTACACTGTGCACCATGTCAGTCAGTGTACTGTGCACCATGTCAGTCAGTGTACTGTGCACCATGTCAGTCAGTGTACTGTGCACCATGTCAGTCAGTACATTGGAGAACCATGTCAGTCAGTACATTGGAGAACCATGTCAGTCAGTACACTGTGCATCATGTCAGTCAGTATACTGTACACCATGTCAGTCAGTACATTGTGCACCATCAGTTTATTTTCACCTCGGGTTCACTTTAAACCTTAAGTGCACTTTGGCCATTACAGCTGAGGCCCACAGCTCGCCATACATTTAAAGATACAATCCAAAACTTCCAGTTCTGCAAGGTCCTGCTCTGGACGTAAGCCTGGAACATCTGTTGCATCTGTTGGAAGCGCTGATGTGTGACAGGCACCCCAGAGGCTGGCAGCTGTTGCTGGCACAGGCTGTTGTATAAAGAAAAAGCAAGTTACTCAGTGTCTTGTATCTTAATAAAGGATACCTGAAGATATTCCTGATCATTAATATGCCTCAACAGTATTATGCATGAGCAATTTGTGGCAAGATCCATTTTATTACAAGAGAAATCCAAACAAAACATGTTATGTTAACTTTGGGTAGAGTGAGAAATGTAAATATACCTTTAGATTCTGTATTGGTGTCTAGGCCGTGTGATGCAGCAGGAGGGAAGGGGTGCGGATGGATTTCCACACACAATAGTCCAACTAATTGCAAATATTCACTTAAAGTGTACCGAGCACCATTTTTAGCACCTCAATAGCACATTAAAAATGCATGACAAAAATATGTCTTGTTATTAAAAACAACTTCCATTTTACCATTTATTTTTACATTTAAAGAGACTGAAGTCTCTTTTCTCCCCTGATTTTCTCATATAGTGCTGTTAAGAGTTAATGCCTAAGTGAAATCGCCACATCCCCGCAGCAGATGACAGATTTATTGCTGAGGATTAGCCCTGCAAAGCTCCCGGGCTCGCAGGGCTTTACTTCCTAGAAGAGGCAGAGCTTTAGGCTGTAGCTCTGCCTCCTCCGCAGTCAATCTCTGCTGATCGACGGCTTTCCCCACCCCTCTCAGTCTTCTTTCACTGAGGGACTGGGAGATGGCGAAGATCCACGAAGATTGATTGCGGAGAGGCAGAGCTACAGCTGAAAGCTCTGTCTCTCCAGGGCAGCATGATCTGCGACCTGCAAAGTCATTGAACTTTGCATGTCGCTTTCTCTATATTAAATTACTCATCTGCCATGGGGATGCGGCAATTTCACTCAGGCATTAACTCTTAACAGAATGATATGAGCAAAACAGGGAAAAAAGAGACTTCAGAGTCTCTTTGATGAGTAGTAGAGGTTTTATTAGCCTACTTCAGCAGGCTTGCCAGCCTGACCCATCTGCAGAGATTTCAGGCATCTAATGACTTAAATAATTGTTTTATTGAACTCATTACCAAGAAGTAAACAATACCTTTTCCTCAACAAAGAAGGGTGGGTAATTAGGACAACTGCTTCAAAGAAGTCAACCAGAGGGAATGTGTTAAGATAGCATCTTTGATGTCTGTAAATAAGGACAGTGAAAAGGGGAGGGGGGAATATGGCAGCTCCTATAGCCATTACAAAGGGAAAGAAAGGGTGCTTAGTTCCCTTTAAAGTTGAACTTTAACCAATGAATAAACTTCATTCCAATCAGTAGCTGACACCCCCTTTCCTCCAAGAAAGAAGATAGCCTTCAGATAACCCAGAGGCTTCCCTGATCCTCCTGGTGCCCACAGTTCCTGCACAGGGTTCTTCTGAATATAGCCAACAAGAGCTTGTCAGATTTGCTCTCGTGGCTGCAGTTCTGTTTCCTATGTAAAGGAGTGTGGCTGCAAACAAGAGGGACCTGAGTAGCAGTGGTGGGGTCAAGGAGGACATGGGGAGCCTCAAGTCCATCCAGCGGCTTCCCACTACTTAGGTAAGTATCTATTTTTTTACAGGTTTGAATTAACTTTCCATGCATAATGGTGGATCGTGAGGATAGGGAAAATAATAAAGATATCTATATAGATGTTTCAAATATTTGTTTTACTTTGTACTATATGCATTAGCAAAACCTATTTTAAAACAATATTTAATTGGGTTATAATGACATTTTGCAAATTAATTTATCATATTTTCCACTTTGAGCCAGTAGGTGGCGCTCCTTGGCAAAAAAAAAAAAATATCTGAAAGATGGCGCTTTAACTCATGGTCTTATTGTAAAATAAAGTCCATTATGCGGAAAGCATTTATCGTGAGTTGTATTGCCAATCTGACTGAATAAAGGTTTCTATTGAGGTTGTTTTTTTTAATAGCAGTAAATGTTTTCTCATCTTATCCACAAAATAGTAAAGTACAGTAGTTGTAAAGTAGATAAGAAAAGTCATATCAAGCACTGGCACGATATTGGCCTGTTAGGAAGTATGGGAGGAGCAATCTGAACTTGCAATCCTATATAAATCCTGTGATCCTGCATGTCTTACCCAGCACTCGTATGAACTTCCTGCTGCCTCGCCAAAATACCTTCTGTACCCTTGTGCCACCTCTTCCCAATAACATGTGGTCTGCTGCACTTGGAGCTGAACTCAATGAGCATGTCTATGCTGCACAATCACAAGGAGTATGGTCAAAATTTTGCAAACCAAGGCAAATGTAGTACAAGATTGGACAAATGTCCCCTGCCACCTTGAATAGCTCCAGTGCCTGTATGCCAAATTGTGGCATAGCTTAGGATGTTTTAATGGCTTAGATATAAAGTTGGTAATATGTATAAAGTTTGTTCAGTTTCCAGTCTACTTAAATGGAATTTCTGCAAGGTTACAACTGGTAAACCATCAACTTTTGAATCTCTGTGATATTTTAAAGTAGAACTAGTCGAAATTTACCCTCTTGTCCAACAGATTAGCCGCACAATAAAGGCTCATACATGCATGCAAGTTTTCTACTCAACTATCAACTAAACTTGGTCTGTTGTATGGTTGTTAACGTGAGACAAATGACTACACGAGTGACTGAGAACAGGTGGTGTGCCCTATCCAACATGCGGTTCAACTCACACGACTGCTGGGCTGATATTGTGCAGGTGGCCACGTGGGTACAAGTCGTTTGAACGACTTGTACTTGTTTTGAATGCGAACTAAGGGTAGAAGATCGAGAGCCCAATATGGTGTAGTATGTTTTAAGGAAGGAGGGGGTGTATTATGACGTGTAAGTATTATACTCACAAACCAGGGTTGCCTCCAAAGCAACCACTGTTCAGGCAGGTGGGGAGAACAAGCCTGTCCCCACTCAGGAATAAGACATCGCTCTCTGTGGACAGGAGGAAGTTGTAGGGTAGAACACCCTTCCACCAAGGGTGGACTTCTAGATGCGCAGAGGTGTACAGAGGCGCCGGTAGGATAAAAGTCAATAAAAAGTTTAAAATTGTTTTGGTTGCGGTGGTGGACCAGCCAACCTTAAACAGACATAAGTACTGTCGAAATTCAGAAAATATACAATTTATTCAATTACTCCCAATGAAAAGTCGCAACGCGTTTCATGGGCAAGGACCAGCTTCCTCAGGCAATAAAAGACAGGAGCAATACACTGGAAAATGACAGAGACAAGTAACAACCATCAGAATGCTATGTGTGATACAATTGTACATTTGTTCAAAATTTGTTTTGAATGCGGCCATATCATGCAGTCCGTCGTATGCATGCGCGCGCAGTATGTAAATGAGCAGAAAATACAAGTCATGCGATCCCCTGTTGGTGTGGCCGGTCTTGTTGTTAGGTTGGTGATGCAGAAAAGCTTCATGTGTATAAGAAATTCTAGGGACAATTATTTGGTAAAAAGTTACTGAAAGGGTTAATAGACTGTGCCTCACTGTGCTTGGAAAGCTTATAAATTACATTGTTCTACTCAGCAGCTCTCTAGGTTGTACTATGATCACTATCAGCTGCTGATATGACAGAGTTAACAAAGCAGAGGGCTTTTCTTTGCAGGATTCAATGACTGTAGGCAGAGGAGAGATTATTGTCCTTACTGAACAGCTTTTTGAATTAACTTGATGGTTTAAAATATGCATGCAATGGCAAATCCCAACACTGCTGTACTCCAAGCCGAAAACTTGTGAATTTTACACAGATGGCATTACATTGGAAGAAAAGCAAGTAGCATAGTGTTATAGGAAACAAAGCAATGGTTGCAAGTTTTCTTGTATAATAATGTCCGCCTGTAATTCGGTTTTAAGGCTTACCTGATGTCGCTTAGCTCTTGTACTTGGCAACACAGTCGCTGAGCTTATTCCTGTAGCTGTGCTCTCTCCTGCTGCAGCTTACAGATGTACTCTGCTGTCTTCTGCAAGGTGGTTGCTTTACTAAGCTGTAAAGATCAGGCTCATGTTATAACTCTTAGACACCAATATTTTGGAGATACTTTTAAAATGACAAGTATTTTGTTATTTCCTTTGTTATTATTAGGACCTTTCTATATGCAGATATACACAAACCTCAACTGCACCTTTTTGTTTAATTTATAAAGGGTATGTCCCTCAAAACAGGAAACAATCCATAATTACGGTTTTCCAATATGGTTTTTACTAAATATAAGCTGGAGTCTTTACCTTGGATAATACAATTTGTTTTTACGAATTGGCTTACCTCCTTCGATTTCCCACCATAATACAATCATGGTATTGGGATTGGTGGAATAATAATGAGGGGGTTGTTTCTGATGAAATGGATCAGGCACAGTGGGAGTTACCTACAAGGGTGCGCCAACTGGATATAAAGCAGTGAGCTATTTTGGCTCTTTGGCTTGACCACACCACATAGGTCTCAGCCATGAGAATGTCAATGGGGTTGATTCAGTAAGAAAATAGCGCAAGTAACCTCCTGTTACTGTGCATAGTGAGCGCCCTCTGACTAAAATTAATAATGCACGGTATGCTGCCAATAGGGCGCATAAGGCGCACAGGGCTAAATAGCGCAAGTAACAGGAGGTTACTATTTTTCTTAGTGGTATGTATCATTTGTGATTATTGAATGTGATTATTCATACGCACTCCTCACTTTTGCACTTTACTTAAAGGAATACTATCAATGCCCAAATTTTCTAAAATTACAATGTACAAATAATGTCTAAGTAGCTGTGTAAACATTTTCCTACTTTTCATGTTAATTATCAAAGGCAAGAGCTTTAATTTATTGAGAGTAGGATTTACCGGTAGCTGTATTGGGACAAATCAATTGCAGAAGGGGTGTCTGCTTCAATGCACAGCCAGTGTTGCATATCAGACTGCAGAGTATTTTTCTCAGAAAGCAAAAACAGTATGAAAAGCTGTGACAAAAGCTGTGAGCTTTCTCTCTCTCTCACACACAGAGTTACACACCGGGTTAACTGATCAAGTGTGAGGGGAATTTCCCCTCTCATGGCTCATTCTGCCATCAGTTATGGTGTCAGTAAAGTTTGAAAGTATTTTGATAACAGTAAACAAAGAGGTTGCTAGGAAAATGTATACAACAGTACTTAGCAGCACTTCCCAAACAATTCCTATCTTAATTGAAAAAAATATGTAGATCGTTAGTGTTCCTTTAATACAGCTCTGAAGAAGCCCCACTTTGGGGCGAAACATGCAGGGTCACTTTCTCTGTGTAATTAGTGTAGACTGAGTAATAACACCCACCCAAACAGGTTCTAGTAGAGGGATCCTTTATATGCATTTAGGTGCTACCTCAGTCTTTTGTCTCAAACATGTATTAGTGTAGACAAGTTTCAGTCTCCTAAACAGTCTATTACTTTTTTTAATTGTTTCTGACTAAAAGTTATGTTTTAATCTAATTCCTCTAATGCAGGGGTGTCAAATATAAATAGACGACGGAGGGCCGAAATGTAAAACTTAGACCAGGTCGAGGGCCGACTAGTATACTTATTCCCCCCCCCTCCCCACTTGGAATGATCACATAACACCCCACAATTTTCACTGCATGTGATAGCCGCGGTGTTATAGCCAACAAACAAAATACATCCTCATTGTAGGTAGGTAGCCAGGTATAGGTAACCCCTTTATAGGAAGCCAGGTATAGTTGCCCCCAATATAGGTAGCCAAGAATAGGTGCCTTCAGTATAGATAGCTAGGCATGTTGTGCCTCCAGTATAGGTAGCAGGCACAGGCGCCCCAGAATAGGTAGCTAGGCGTAGCAGGTGCCCTAGTATAGTTAGCCAGGCATAGTAGGTGCCCCAGTTTAGGTAGCCATGCATATCAGGTGCCCCAGTTTAGGTAGCCAGGCATATCAGGAGCCCCAGTTTAGGTAGCCAGGCATAGCAGGTGCCCCAGTTTAGGTAGCCAGGCATAGCAGGTGCCCCAGTTTAGGTAGCCAGGCCTGTATACGCACGCTAGCAGGCAGGGACTCACCACTCTCCTGTGTGCGGGGGTCACGCTGGTGTGCAGACTGCCGCTGCTCGCCCCCATGGAGAGTACAGCGGCCAGCTAGGATGAAAGAGGAGGTGGAGGAAGCGGAAAAGACGCTGCCTGATTGACAGCTCCGCAGTGAACCCATGGCATTGGGAGGCGGAGCAAGAAGCTGGAGCGTGATAGAACGTAGCAACACTCTGTCACTTGCATGAGGAGGAGGGCTGGCCATCCAAAGACAACAGACAGGAGGGGCGTTGCCGCGGGCCATGACGATCCTCTTGCGGGCCATTGTTTAAAGCGCCGCGGGCCAAATACAATGTAAAGTGCAGAAAGCACTGGCGGAACAATTTTTTTTTTTGCCGCTGCGTACATGTGCTCTAACGGTACTCTGAAAGGAAACCAGTTTGTGAGCTTACAGATGTACTGATGCCTTACTAAGCTGTCAAGATTTGGCTCATCTTACACATCTAACACACCAACATTGTGAAGATACTTTTCAAAATGATGACAAGGATTCTGTTACTCCCTTTTCTTTCCTTTGTCATTATAAGAACCTTTCTATATGTAAATATAGACAAACCTTAGCTACGCCCTTGTCTATGTCATCAATATTTGTATTTCTTTTACTGTAATAGGAAGGAAGGTAGTAAATGCTAGGAAATGCAATGATAGCCTAGTGACTTCTCCCATAACATAGTGTGATAGGGATGAAGTGATACCTTGTTGTGCGGTCCATGCAGAGATGTCACCAGATGGTGCAGAGTGTCAAACCCAAGTTTAATGTTGCAGCGTCTCTTCTGTTCAGCTGAGATGTGGGTTATACGTCGGTTCTCAACCTGTAGAATCACAAGCAGCATCTATGTTGGTGACTTGGGAAGACGGCAAATCATTTTAAACTAGAAGAATGATTTGTTTCCCTCTTTTTGCTACTAAATTGTAAATCATTTAGAGGGAAATGTGATTATGAAATTATTTAAAAGTCTACTACAATGATTTGTTGAATGACTCAGCAGTGTATACATTGGGCATGATGCACTAAACTCTGGTAAAGTTGTCATGCGCAGGGAGTGCACAGCAATATTACCATTACTAGTGCAGGGGGAGCATCGGCCATTAACCCATTTGCGCCTTACTATTAACAGTAAAATTGTTGTGCACTGCCTGCGTACGGCAACTTACCTGGAGTTTAGTGCATCAGGCCCATTGAGTCATTTTAAAGTGGTATTGTCATAACATTTCAACTATAGTCTAAAGCATTAAAACAGCATAAAATTAGCAACTTAAACTATCTGACTTGATTTCAAGGATTAAAACTCATACTTTACACCAATTTTAGCTGCTAATTGATAAGCCTGCTATTGCCAGGCAGAACTATTAGATTGTGCTAAGTAGTGTATATACTGTATAAACAAGGCAGAAAAGTTTCTGCTGTATCTACCAGGACAGGTGGGAGGGGGGGCAGATGGGATTGAGAATTGTATATACTTTGTTTCCACACTAATCACTTCTCCAGGAGTAGGTCTGATAATTCGTCCTGCAGCTGGCAATTATATCAGTCAGCTTAAGGGCCCGTTCTCACAGGTGATTTCAACTAATCGCCAAAGCGATAAGAGCACTAGCGCAATATTAACCTATGGCAGTGATCTCACTGCCACGATTGCCGCCGATCACGGGCCTTCTGCGACTAATGGACATTGCAAAACAAGTTCCCGGCAGCCTTTTGCTGCGATTCAGGAGCGATCACGGTTATGATTATAAAAGCTCAGATCGCGTTCACTCTGATTCGTGGGAGTATACAGTGATTTTACCATGCTAATCGTGGTAAAATCACCCGCACAAAATGGTTTTGCATTTTTAAAGCGGAACTGTGGATAGAAAATAAACACATTGTTTCACTTACCTGGGGCTTCCCTAAGCAGCCAGCAGCCGTCCTGTCCTGCACCGGTCCTGCCCGAGCCTCCGTTCTCCCGCTGCCGCTTCGTCCCGTACTTCGACTTGTAAGTCCATGCCAGCGCAGCCCTGCCAAGCATATCCTTTGTTCGCGTTCCCTTTCTGCAATAGCGGGGAACACGAAGAAAGGATACACGTGGCCAGAGCCACGCAGGCGCAGTGGCCCGGAGGTGAAACCGAAAGTAGCTGGCGGCGAGAGAACGGAGGCTCATCGAGAAGCGGCGTGGGACAGGACGGCTGCTGCGGGCTTGGGGAAGCCCTAGGTAGGTGAAACAATGTGTTTATTTTCTATCTATAGTTCCGCTTTAAAGCGGAATATAACCCTACATTTCAACTTTGCTCTAAAACATTATTTACAGCATCATATATGCAACCAGCATTTTTTTTTTTTTACTAGACTAGCATTGGAAGGGTTACACATAGAGCTTTAAAGTTCCTGGAGAGAACTGCAGACGCATCCGAAGTTTAGATAGATACATTTAAGTAAAACAAAATGTGACAAGTGAGGAATGTTACACACTATTTGGCTGTCCTCCAGCTCCTGCACAGTCAGAGAGAGTGAGTCACATTCCACAGTTGTTACATTTTGTTTTGCTTAAATGTATCTATCTAAACTTCGGCTGCTGGGAGCAGTTCTCTCCAGGAACTTTAAAGCTCTGTGTGTAACCCTTCCAATGCTGGTCTAGTAAAAAAATGCTGGTTGCATATGATATGCTGTAAAGAATGTTTTAGAGTAAAGTTGAAATGCAGGGTTATATTCCGCTTTAAGTGTGAATGGGCCCTGAGTGAGATGCAAATACACATTCAAAAGACATCAAAGTGATTCATATACATTTTTACTGTTCATTTTACTTTTAGAGGAAAAACATTTTTTTGCTGACAATACCACTTTAACCACTTCCCGACCGCCGTATATACAATTGGCGGCCGGGAAGTGGACCCCGCAAGGACTGCCGTATTGACAAATGGCGGCGGTCCATTTACGGGCATGGGCGGCGCGATCGCGTCATTAGTGACGCGATCGGCCGCCGGCGACTGGCTCCGCCCCCTCGCGCTGTAACTCGCCGGCCGGAAGCGCCGGCAGGTTACTAGCACCCGGATCGCCGCATACAAAGTGTATAATACACTTTGTAATGTATACAAAGTGTATTATACAGGCTGTCTCCTGCCCTGGTGGTCCCAGTGTCCGAGGGACCACCAGGGCAGGCTGCAGCCACCCTAGTCTGCACCCAAGCACACTGATTTCCCCCCTCCCTGCCCCCTGATCGCCCACAGCACCCCTCAGACCCCCCCTGCCCACCCCCCAGACCACTGTTTGCACCCAATCACCCCCCTAATCACCCATCAATCACTCCCTGTCACTATCTGTCAACACTATTTTTTTTATGCCCTAAACTGCCCCCTGCTCCCTCCTGATCCCCCCCACCCCTCAGATTCTCCCCAGACCTCCCCCCCCTGTGTACTGTATGCATCTATCCCCCTGATTACCTGTCAATCACCTGTCAATCACCCATAAATCACCCCCTGTCACTGCCACCCATCAATCAGCCCCTAACGTGCGCCTTGCGGGCAATCTGATCACCCACCCACACCAATAGATCGCCCGCAGATTCGATGTCAGATCACCTCCGCAGTGCATTGTTTACATCTCTTCTCTACCCTAAACACCCACTAATTACCCATCAATCACCCATCAATTACCCCCTATCACCACCTGTCACTGTTACCCATCAGATCAGACCCTAATCTGCCCCTTGCGGGCACCCAATCACCCGCCTACACGCTCAGATTGCCCTCAGACCCCCCTTATCAATTTGCCAGTGCAATATTTACATCTTTTCTTCCCTGTAATAGCCCACTGATCACCTGTCAATCACCCCCTGTCACTGCCACCCATCAATCACCCCCTGTCACTGCCACCCATCAATCAGCCCCTAACCTGCACCTTGCGGGCAATCTGATCACCCACCCACACCAATAGATCGCCCGCAGATCCGACGTCAGATCACCTCCCAAGTGCATTGTTTACATCTCTTCTCTACCCTAAACACCCACTAATTACCCATCAATTACCCTGTCACTGCTAACCATCAGATTAGACCCCTATCTGCCCCTAGGGCACTCAATCACCCGCCCACACCCTCAGAACGCCCTCTGACCCCAGCCCTGATCACCTCGCCAGTGCATTGCTTGCATCTATTCCCCACTCTAATCACACCTTGAGACACCCATCAATCACCTCCTGTCACCCCCTAGCACACCTACCCATCAGATCAGGCCCTAATTTGCCCCGTGTGGGCTCCTGATCACTCGGCCAAACCCTCAGATCCCCCTCAGACCCCCTTCCGATCACCTCCCCAGTGCATTGATTGCATCTATTGTCCCCTCTAACCACCCCCTGAGACACCCATCAATCACCTCCTGTCACCCCCCTAGCACTCCTATCCATCAGATCAGGCCCAATACAACCTGTCATCTAAAAGGCCACCCTGCTTATGACCGGTTCCACAAAATTCCCCCCCCTCATAGACCACCTTTCATCAAAATTTGCAGATGCTTATACCCCTGAACAGTCATTTTGAGACATTTGGTTTCCAGACTACTCACGGTTTTGGGCCCATAAAATGCCAGGGCGGTATAGGAACCCCACAAGTGACCCCATTTTAGAAAAAAGACATCCCAATGTATTCTGTTAGGTGTATGACGAGTTCATAGAAGATTTTATTTTTTTATTTTTTTTTCAAAAGTTAGCGGAAATTGATTTTTATTGTTTTTTTTTTTCACAAAGTGTCATTTTTCACTAACTTGTGACAAAAAATAAAATCTTCTATGAACTCACCATACTCCTAACGGAATACCTTGGGGTGTCTTCTTTCTAAAATGGGGTCACTTGTGGGGTTCCTATACTGCCCTGGCATTTTAGGGGCCCTAAACCGTGAGGAGTAGTCTAGAAAACCAATGCCTCAAAATGACCTGTGAATAGGACGTTGGGCCCCTTAGCGCACCTAGGCTGCAAAAAAGTGTCACATGTGGTATTGCCGTACTCAGGAGAAGTAGTATAATGTGTTTTGGGGTGTATTTTTACACATACCCATGCTGAGTGGGAGAAATCTCTCTGTAAATGGACAATTGTGTGTAAAAAAAAAAAAACAATTGTCATTTACAGAGATATTTCTCCCACCCAGCATGGGTATGTGTAAAAATACACCCCAAAACACATTATACTACTTCTCATGAGTACGGCGGTATCACATGTGTGGCACTTTTTTACACCCTAAGTGCGCTAAGGGGCCCAAAGTCCAATGAGTACCTTTAGGATTTCACAGGTCATTTTGCGACATTTGGATTCAAGACTACTCCTCACGGTTTAGGGCCCCTAAAATGCCAGGGCAGTATAGGAACCCCACAAATAACCCCATTCTAGAAAGAAGACACCCAAAGGTATTCCGTTAGTAGTATGGTGAGTTCAAAGAAGATTTTATTTTTTGTCACAAATTAGCAGAAAATGACACTTTGTGAAAAAAAAACAATTAAAATCAATTTCCGCTAACTTGCGACAAAAAATAAAATCTTCTATGAACTCGCCGTACTCCTAACGGAATACCTTGGGGTGTCTTCTTTCTAAAATGGGGTCATTAGTGGGGTTCCTATACTGCCCTGGCATTATAGGGGCCCTAAACCGTGAGGAGTAGTCTTGAAACAAAAATGACCTGTGAAATCCTAAAGGTACTCATTGGACTTTGGGCCCCTTAGCGCAGTTAGGGTGCAAAAAAGTGCCACACATGTGGTATCGCCGTACTCAGGAGAAGTAGTATAATGTGTTTTGGGGTGTATTTTTACACATACCCACGCTGGGTGGGAGAAATCTCTCTGTAAATGGACAATTGTGTGTATAAAAAAAAAAACAATTGTCATTTACAGAGATATTTCTCTCACCCAGCATGGGTATGTGTAAAAATACACCCCAAAACACATTATACTACTTCTCCTGAGTACGGCAATACCACGTGTGGCACTTTTTTGCAGCCTAAATGCGCTAAGGGGCCCAAAGTCCAATGAGCACCTTTAGGCTTTACAGGGGTGCTTACAAATTAGCACCCCCCAAAATGCCAGGACAGTAAACACACCCCACAAATGACCCCATTTTGGAAAGTAGACACTTCAAGGTATTC
The DNA here is from genome assembly GCF_040937935.1 of Hyperolius riggenbachi. NCBI lineage: Eukaryota > Metazoa > Chordata > Amphibia > Anura > Hyperoliidae > Hyperolius > Hyperolius riggenbachi. Next base: position 452,123,548 of record NC_090647.1, on the reverse strand, counting down.
AGAGAGGGGCATGGTGAGTCCGTGGCAGATTTAATTTTTTTGTCACAATTTAGCAGAAATGGAAACTTTTTGTTTTTCTTGTCACAAACTGTCATTTTCCGCTAACTTGTGACAAAAAATAATATATTCTATGAACTCACTATGCCTCTCAGTGAATACTTTGGGATGTCTTCTTTCCAAAATGGGGTCATTTGGGGGGTATTTATACTATCCTGGAATTCTAGCCCCTCATGAAACATGACAGGTGGTCAGAAAAGGCAGAGATGCTTGAAAATGGGAAAATTCACTTTTTGCACCATAGATTGTAAACGCTATAACTTTTACCCAAACCAATAAATATAGGCTAAATGGGTTTTTTTTATCAAAAACATGTTTGTCCACATTTTTCGTGCTGCATGTATACAGAAATTTTACTTTATTTGAAAAATGTCAGCACAGAAAGTTAAAAAAATCATTTTTTTGCCAAAATTCATGTCTTTTTTGATGAATATAATAAAAAGTAAAAATCGCAGCAGCAATCAAATAGCACCAAAAGAAAGCTTTATTAGTGACAAGAAAAGGAGCCAAAATTCATTTAGGTGGTAGGTTGTATGAGCGAGCAATAAACCGTGAAACTGCAGTGGTCTGAATGGAAAAAAAGTGCCTGGTCCTTAAGGGGGGTAAAGCCCACGGTCCTCAAGTGGTTAAAATGACACTGAAGCGAAAAACAACTGATGATATAATGCAGGGGTAGGAAACCTATGGCTCGGATACATCTGGCTCTGGCTCACAGACAAATCAGTAGGAATTGATTCACTAAGCTACACTGCTCAAACAGCACAGCTTAGTGTGGCAGCGCAAGCTAAATTTTCAAAGTGGTGCATGCTACTGCTGTAGCATGCACTACTCACTTACTCGTGCTACCCCAAAACTAACAGCTGCTCCAATTGTCCCATTCTGGACCCTATCAGGTCCAGTGACTTTGTAGGACGAGATCCCCACATTTTGATTGGCCCAATAGGCTTCCAGCCTATTGGGTCAAAGTGCGGGATCTCGTGCTCATGTGAACTGTGAACTCAGTTTGAAACATACTGTATGGCTTTCAGGGAAATACATTTTAAAATATGTGGCGTTTATGGCTCTCTCAGCCAAAAAGGTTCCTGACCCCTGATATAGTGAATTGGTTGTGTAGTACGAAACCAGAAGTTCCCGATTGGCTGCTGAATCACCACAAAGTCAAAAGTGCATTAAAGCGGACTTCCGCTAAAGTCATATAAGTAAATTGGTGATGCAGGGATTTTAAATTTGTTAGCGCCAGTGGTGCAGCGTGCATGCAATTACGATGGGAAAACCCAGGAATCCCAGTGATGTACTTTCAGTCTGGCAGGAAGCGCATCACTAGGTGAGGGCGACAGGTGGCGAATGGCCTGCGGTCTTATGCATATGACCCTGTCGGCACAGGGTCATATGAATGTCGTTTTCTGCGTTGTGGTGTGACAGGGTGGAGCATCAAACTGCAAACGCAACACTTGGTGGAAAACAGGCCTCAAGGAAACCTTAACCACTTAACGACCGTCTAACGCCGATAGGCGGTGGCAGGTCGTAAGTGGTATTACATGGAAACGACCGCTCGTTCGAGCGGCCTTTCCATGTCAGTTCACGGAGGGTGTCTCCGTGAACAGCCTGCGAGCCTCCGATCGCGGCTTGCAGGCTAATTGTAAACACGGGATTGGCCGGGGATTGCCGGCATCTGATAGGCTTAAGCTTATCAGAGGCGGCACAGGACGCATCGCCGTCCTGTGCCGCCCAGGGGACGGAGCGGAGGGAGGGAAAGAGGGAGCCCCGATATCGCTGCGGAGGGGGGCTTTCAGGAGCCCCCCCCCCACAACACGCAGGCAGCCGGCGGCGATCAGACCTCCCCCAGCAAGACATCCCCCTAGTGGGGAAAAAAGGGGGGGGGGGGGGGAAGTCTGGTTGCCCTGCTGCAAATACGATCTGTATAGCCCAGTCCTTAAGTAGTTAAGTGAGGGCAAAAAGTTGATCAGCCCCCTGTAGTCCTTCAGGTCCCTTGTTGTCCTTATGGCCCATACTCACGAGGGACTTTTGTCGCCTCAACACGCGGCGCGCGCGTGTTGCGGCGACAGGTCGCCCGTGAGTATGGGCCGTCGCACGCGCGCGCACCCCGAACTGTCGCCTGTCGCTCTTGTCGCCATGCGATTGAAAGTTTCAATCGCATGGCAACAGTCGCCGCCGCACCTCCGTCGCAACTGTCGCTAGTCCGCGTGAGTACGCGGACTAGCGACAGCAACCTCCATAGAGGTAAATGGAGCTTCCGGCGGGGGGGAGGAGGAACGTCGGCGACAGCTTCCGTCTCGCCGCTGGTCCCTCTTCCGCGTGTGTACGCGGAGGGACCTGGAGAGAAGCTGTCGCCGGCCTGTCGCTAGCACGCTCACGTGTGCTGGCGACAGGCCACTTCTGCAGCCCGTGAGTACGGGCCATTACAGTCCGTTCTGTTGTGCAACTGCCACACCTTGTGCTGTCCTAGCTGCACGCATTTCCTTGATTGAGCTCCTGTGGCCGGCAGCGCTTTGGGCATCCGCATTTTGTAAAGCTTGCAACTGCACATGCACAGACCGCTCTCAGCCACAGGAGAGTGATTTGAGGAGGCACGTGGCTAGGACAGCACATGGGCAGTAGCCCACTATTGGTCCAGTTGGTGAGATTTTCGACAGGCACAGAACAGAGCAGATTGAGAGGACAGCGAGTGACCTGAAGAACTACAGGTGGCTGGATGAAGCCCCAGGTAAGTTATAATGATTTTTTTCCCCCTCATTTATGGTTAGTAAATCATGGTGGTGTAGTAGTTTGCTTTCTCACCTAGCAGTGCTGTGTCCCCAGTTGGAATCCCAGCCAGGACACTATCTGCAAAGGGTTTGCATGTTATCCCTCTGTCTGCGTGGGTTTCCTCTGGGCACTCAAGTTTCTTCCCACATCCCCAAACCATACAGATAAGTTAATGGCTTCCCTCAAAATTGGCCTGTGACTACAATACATACGCTACACGATGCATACATAAATATACAACTATGGTAGGGATTAGATTGTGAGCTCCTCTGAGGGACAGTTAAATGACAAGACAATATACTCGCTGTACAGAGCTGCAGAACATGCTGGCGCTATATAAATACTAAATAATAATAGCTTCTAGGCATCTTGGCAGTGAAATTGCTGTAGTACTTACTAGAAAGTAACATGGCATTAGGACCCTGAAGTCTAATTTCAGCAAGTCCAGGTTCTTATCAGTGCTGCTCTGAGTGAAGGGGGTAGGGAGAGGAAGTGGCAATGAAAGGGAAGGCTGAAAGGCACTACAGCCCATCTCCCTTCTCTGAACTCCCATGCCAGAACACAGCATAACACCAGGACAGAGAAGGAGGGGGGCGGGGCTGCTCTCATACACAGCTCTCACTGACTTGCACAGAAGCTGGAGGCTGCGTCCCAACGTGACAATGGACAACAATGGAGAGGTGCCTGGACTCTTCTGCCGCCCCTCAGATCCAGGCAGCCAGTTAGCAGAAGCTCTTCTACTCCTGAGTCCTGTAGGTTTGAATCTCGCGCGGCAGAGCAGCGAGAAGTGGCTGTGTGTGAGACACATCCAGGAGAGACAGGGAGGCGGGGCAGCAGAGTTCCGTAATCTGCACTGCAGCTGCTGCACTTATCCATGGACCTGGCTAGGATGGAACAAAACATCGGCTTCAAGCCTTCACTGCCAAAGCGCCCCCCTCTGATGCTGTGAGGGGGGGGGCAGATGTCCCATCCTGCCCCCACCTCCCTACGCCCCAGCATCAGACCAAATCAATAGTCAAAGTCCAAAACGAGTCAGCACCGTCTTCAGTAGGAAATAGCTCTTTTATTGGTTAAAAAGCATGATGTCAAGTATCTGTCAGCGACAGCTCCGCTGTTTCGGGCGTATAGCCCTTTTTCAAGCCAAGAAGCAAAGTCATCACACCAACATGTAATACATCACAGTTTAAATAGTAGAACATTACCCAGCCCACCAATCAGCATTGCTCTATATCGGCCAATCAGAGAGAGGCAGGGACCGGCGGACCTGATGGGGAACTAATCCCTTCGCATGCAAAGAAGGAAGCCCAGCTCCTCCCCCAGGCGTTACCAAATACTCACCGCCTAATCCACGGTGAAAACAGCAATCGTTACAGGTTAGGCATTTTGTGCGCATCACACCGCAAACACTTTTCAAGTGTAAAACCAGCCTAAAAGCAAACCTATAATGTTTGCTACAACCTATTTCGGATCTACGGGAGGGGGAAGCCTCTGGATTCTCTAGAAACATCCTCATCTTCATCAGCCAGGCCGGTCCAGTGATGAGACCTGAAGCGTGGCCACGCGTCACCTGCGCAGTAGCACAGAACCGACTGTGCTTAGCTTTTTTCCGCTGGAGCCTGGCCGGTGCTCCTGTGCAATGCGCAAACAGTCCACAAGTGGTTTTGCAGGGATCTCAGCGCTGGAACGGCTCAAGCGGAGGAGGACGGAGAATCCAGAGGCTTACCCTTACCAAGGTAAGTATCTGGTAGGGGCACTTCTCATTCCCTACAAGTACACGTTAAATTACACCCTTGTGGCTGGTAATGGAAATTACAATATTTTATGCTTGATACACACCATTTCCCGTCAGACAGACCGGTCAAATCGATTGTTTCTGACAGGTCCGAACGTTCTTTTTTGTAATCAATTTTGTAGAGACATGATCGAAAAATCGATTGTAAGAAATAGTTGATTTGACCCATTTATCTGAAAGGAAATTATGATGTGTACCAAGCATTATATGCAGTGCACATAGGATTCTTGAGTGTGAAATATTTAGTGTGGTTCTGACTCCAATAATAATATAGCATCAAAGTGGAAAAGATGAACAGTGTTTATTTACTTGACCAATGCAGGGCCAATTCTGAAAAATGTTAAAATCTGCAGCAAAACAATCCTTCCTCCACCGCTTAAAGTAGTCATCAGGGTAAAAATAGTAAAAGAAGTGGTACTTACCGGGGGCTTCCTCCAGCTCCAAGGACGTCCCTCGCCGCAGCTCTGCCCGCAGCCGTTCGCCGCAGGTCCGTCCCGGTCCCCGGCGATGACGTCAGAGCGACCTCCAGGTCGCTCTGTACTGCGCCTGCGCGAGCGGCGCTGTCAATCACCGCCACGTGGGCGGGAGCGGACTGCGCAGGAGTAGTATTACTGCGCATTCGCAGTCCGCTCCGGCCCACGTGGCGGTGATCGACAGCGCCGCTCGCGCAGGCGCAGTACAGAGCGACCTGGAGGTCGCTCTGACGTCATCGCCGGGGACCGGAACGGACCTGCGGCGAATGGCTGCGGGCAGAGCTGCGGCGAGGGACGTCCTGGGAGCTTGGAGCTGGAGGAAGCCCCCGGTAAGTACCACTTCTTTTACTATTTTTCCCTGATGACTCCTTTAAAGAGAACCAGAGACGTTGCAAAAAAGCTTTTATACATACCTGGGGCTTCCTCCCGCCCCATAAGCCTGGATCACTCCCATGCCGCCGTCCTCCGCTGCCTCTATCCGCCGGTACCAGGTCCCGTACTTTCGGCCAGTCAACGCAAGCGGAGTGCGTCACTACCGGCGGACGCGGCCAATTGTATGCAAGAGCAGGGACTCTCTCCATATCCTTACGCATGCGCCTCCATACTACGCAGGCACATGCGTAAGGATATGGAGGGAGTCCCTGCTCTTGCGTACAATTGGCCGCGTCCCTGTAGCGGCGATAGAGGCAGCATAGGACGGCGGCGTGGGAGCGATCCAGGCTTATGGGGCTGGAGGAAGCCCCAGGTATGTATAAAAGCTTTTTCATTTTTTCAATGCTGTTTGTCTCTGGTTCCCTTTAAGTCCCTGCCTTCACTCCAGCACTCACAAAACATCTAGGGATGATTGGCAGATTCCACCAAGAGACAGAGCTCTATCTGATCCAATCTAATCAGATAGAGATCTGTTGGCTGCCCATACACCAAAGGCCAATTCTTGATCGATTTCAGCATTAAATCTTTTAGAAAATGGCCTTGTGACATTGCCTCGCCGCCCCACCAAATGTTTTATGTGACCCCCCCATGCATTTATACTTCCGAGTGCCAGCACTGAATTCCTGCATTGGCGCGCCATATGACTACCCGGCGTCTAGCACATGTGTGACACACACCCTATGTCTATATGCCGGTAGTCATGTGGGGCACATCTGTGGAAGTACAGTGCAGACACTGAGGAGACAGGTAAAGTATGAGCACCAGGGGGTACATAAAACATTTGGAGGGCCGTCGGCCAGGGGGTCTCTGTCACATTTGTCATTCATGTTTATCGCATGCTGTTACCGCCACGCACTGAATCAACCACGTTGACCCGAGATTTCCCTGCATGCCTAATCAATACATTCAACCAATTTCAGCCTCGATTTGGTCGTACTGTTGATTGGTCATGCACTTGGCGGCACCGATTTTATCCAATTCAAACATAATTAACAAAATTGGTCGATTGTCCGCCAAGTTGACAGATGTATGGCCACCTGCAGTCAGCTCCACCTCCACACACACCAAACCCCAAGAAATATTAATACATCACTAATTATATTATGCATATACAGTACACAATTCCAGGGCTCTGCCTTCTTGCATGTGAACAGTCAATAGGCAGACATTACTACATACTCTACCCGTACAGCAGCACACAGACTGCTTCTTCCTTCCTTATCTATGTTTCACATCCATCCTCCACCATGCTCTGTTTTGCCCAATAATAACGATAGTGCACAGCAGCTACTGGGGCACTAATGATAGGCCAAAGCTATATACCTGCATGGTAAGGTAAATGGGCTCTGGTCACGTGTGCCTGCATGCACCGCCCTCAGCGGTGACATGCCCAGTATGACGTCAGACATCATACCTTCCCCGAGGATCCGCTCCTCGCAGACTCGGCGCCGGTTACAGAGAGCTCGAGCTCGCACACTCGGCCGGCGGCGGTAGCAGAGAGGACTGACGTGTTGCTAAGACGGCAGCTACCTCAGCCCTATACGTCGATTCCACTAACTAGAAGGAGAGAGCGGCTGTCTGAACACTGATCACACCCGGAGCTCCCCCTTGTGGCTGGCAGCTAGAAGGAGAGAGCGGGTCTGAACACTGATCACACCCGGAGCTCCCCCTTGTGGCTGGCAGCTAGAAGGAGAGAGCGGCTGTCTGAACACTGATCACACCCGGAGCTCCCCCTTGTGGCTGTAGCGGCAATAGCAGGATGGAAGCAAAACATTGAGATTTCTGTGAGTAAAAATGAACCTAGTTCTGACCGGGGCAGGTTTTGGGTTACATTTATCCCAGGTCCCTAATCTCGCCCTCCCAGTATAGGCAGCGGGATGTATTCACTCCCTCCCCAGTATAGGCCACCATATGACCCCTGCACAGACAGCCAGAGCTCAGTCCCACACCCATCTTGTAAATGCAGCAACGCAAAAGTGTCCTGAATATCCTTTACCCTCTGGCCTATACATTGTATATATATATTTAATAGTGTTTGCAGTGAATGTGCTGATGTTGCTCACGTGCTGCTGCTTTGTGCTGCAGCTGCATTTTACAATTAAATTATAAGCTGCCATTTTTTGGTGCATTTGGAAGTAGCGGAGTTCATTTGCAGCGCGCAGTTTCTGCACATACTGGGGTACTAATGATAGGCCAAAGCTATACACTTCCATGGTAAGGTATTGGTAAGGTATTTGTGTTGTGGTCACGTGTGGTTGCATGCGGTCAGGGCAGCCATCAGGGGGGGGACAACTGACACTGCAGTGAGGGGCCCAGGGCTTCTGGGGGCCCTGGGCCCCCCCAAGCGCTGGAAGGGCCGCATATGCTGGCTGTGGCCTGTGGCTCACTAACCAGCACACTGCATTCCAGCACTGACAAAAGAGGCACAGGAAGAAAAGAGGGGAACAAAAGAGAATGGATAAAGTATAATAACGGTCCTACAAGTCCCTGTCTCATTTGTTAACTGGGGACTACCTGTATTTTGCTAGTATTTGACTCCACCCTCAACATGCCATGGCCACACCCACTTCCCCCCCGCATCTTGCTGTGCATGCCGCTTTCTTTAGTGTCTGAGCCATGAACATTTTTTCGCGCAGCGCACTTCATGCACGGGGGTGGGGTGGCTAGTGGGTGGGCACAGCAACCAGTGGGTGGGCCCAGGGAAGGGGGCCCCAGGCCTGATGATGTGTGAGGGGCCCCAAAATTTCTAATGGCGGCCCTGCATGCGGTCACCTGTCACTGCTTGCGCTGTACTCAGCGGTGACACGCCCATGACATGACGTCATAGTCAGACATCATAGTCACCTCGAGGATCCACTTCTTGCAGATTCGGCAGTAGACTGGATAGAAGCTACTCCAGCCCTGTACCTCCACTAACCAGAAGTGAAAGAGATCGGCTTTCCGAGCAGTAATCATACCCGGAGCACCCCCTTGTGGCTGATAGCGGGAATGGCAGGATGGAGGCACAGAATGGAAGTCATTACTGTGAGTAAAAGTACGTTCATTAGTACGCATGCCCTGGCCTTGATTGTGCACCTGTTGCCAGTTACGCTTCGTGATGTCACGCTCATGCGCAGAGCATGCCCAGCCACAGGCGCACAATCTAGGACGCTCACCAAGCATGCGTACTAATGAACGCGTCCCCGGCCCAGGGCAAACGTACTACTGCAGGTCATTGTGACCTGGAAGTAGTACAGGGGCCAGGCTGTCCATAGCTTCGCAGCGAGCAGTTTGCAGAACTGCTCGCAACATCATCACTACTTGTAAATGCAGTAGCGCAAAGGTGCCATAATTATTATCCTTTCCCCTCGGTCCTTGTAATTGTGTATATTTTTATAGTATGTACACTTAATGTGTTGATGTCTGCTCATGTGTTACTGCTTTGTGCTGCAGCAGCATTTTACAATTGAATGATAAACTTCCATTTTTTTGGGTGGGTGCATTTGGAAGTAGCTTATTTTATTTGCAGCACGCAGTTTTAAAGTTAAAGATAACCTTAAGTCAAAAAAAAAAAAAATGAGATGAACTCATCTGGGGCTTCCCTCAGCCCCTGCAGCCGATCGGTGCCCTCGCAGCTCCGCTCCGATGCCTCTGGACCCGCCGGCGACGACTTCCGGTTTCGCCATCACCGGCCGACAGGCATGGGAACGCGAGTGATTGTTCGCGTTCCCAGCCTGTATATCGCCCCCTATGCTGCTATTGCGGCTCCTGGCCACAATAGCAGCATAGGGGGCGCCCTATGCTGCTATTGCGGCTCCTGGCCACAATAGCAGCATAGGGGGCGATATACAGGCTGGGAACGCGAACAATCACTCGCGTTCCCATGCCTGTCGGCCGGTGACGGCAAAACCGGAAGTCGTCGCCGGCGGGTCCAGAGGCATCGGAGCGGAGCTGCGAGGGCACCGGTCGGCTGCAGGGGGCTGAGGTAAGCCCCAGGTGAGTTCATCTCATTTTTTTTTAATGCCTTTAGGTTCACTTTAAGAATTTCTAGTTTCTACAGCCCCCCAAAAATGTCACAAGGTGGTGGCTGCAGGACATGTGACCATCTGCTGACAATAAAGCCCATCTTGATGAATGCTAGAATGAAAAGCCTAGTGGGGTGTTGCCTAAGAAGAGGCGCCTTTTCTCCCATGATGCTGAAGGGTAGATGGGTCTGCCTCTCAAAAAAGGCCCTGGGCTTAAAGGAGTATTGTAAGGGTAAAAATAAAAAAAAAAGTATTTAACTTACCTGGGGCTTCTACTGCCCCCCGCAGATGTCCTGTGCCTTCGTCGGGACAAAGCGATCCTCTGGTCTCCTGCCATGGCTCACTTCCGAATTTTGTGACTTCAGTGTCGCAAACTACTGCATACTCGCGCCTGCTGACTTCATCAGGAGCTTCCGGCGCAGTACTGTACTGCGCAGGAAGCTCCCGGGGACATCTGCGGGAGTGAGGACGCGCACGACCAGGGCCATGCAGGCACAGTAGTTTGCGACATTAAAATTGCAAAATCTGGAAGTGAGCCGCAGCAGAAGACTAGAGTATCTTTTTGTCCTGGCGTGGAAACAGGACGGCTGTGGAGGGCCAGCAGAAGCCCCAAGTAACACTTCCGCTTGTGATCACGGTCCTGTCACCATGCAGGTGCCCAAAGTGCCTGCTTTTGTGACTTGCTGCCAGTACAGGGCTCTTTTCCACAGATGGCTGAACTGCTCATTTGTCTGGTACTTAAGCATCCTGTCTACCACCCACGACTGCTATTCAGGGCTGTCTGCTGCATATGCCGTGCTTTAGCTTGCACCCGGCTGGTGGACAGTAGCAGCTGACAGGAGGGGAATTCACCACCTGGCTGAAGTTCTGGAGAAGAGGCCTTAAAGGAGTTGTCCGGCACAAATAAATAAAATAAGCGCTACTTACCGGGGGCTTCCTCCAGCCCCTGCGCAGTCCGCTCCAGCCCACGTGACGGTGATTGACAGTGCCGATCGTGCAGGTGCAGTACAGAGCGACCTCCAGGTCGCTCTGACATCATCGCCAGGGACCGGGTCGAAGCTCCGGCGAACGGCTGAAGGGAGAGCTGCGGCGAGGGATGTGCTGGGAGGTTGGGGCTGGAGGAAGCCCCTGGTAAGTAGCGCTTATTTTATTTATTTTTGCCGGACAACTCCTTTAAAGTAAACCCGAGGTGAGAATGATATGGAGGCTGACATATTTATTTCCCTGATCCTCTGCCTCTATAACATTTAGCCATTGACCTTGAACAAGCATGCAGCAGATCAGGTGTTTCTGACATTGTCAGATCTGACAAGATTAGCTGCATGCTTGTTTCAGGTGATATTCAGATACTACTACAGCCAAATAGATCAGTAAGGCTGCCGGGCAACTAGTATTGTTTAAAAGGAAATTAATATGGCAGGCTCTATATCACTCTCACCTTGGGTTCACTTTAAAATATACCCGAAGTGACATGTGACATGAGATAAACATAGGTATGTACAGTGCCAAGCACACTAATAACTATGCTGTGTTCCTTTTATTCTTTCTCTGTCTGAAAGAGTTAAATATCAGGTATGTAAGTGGCTGACTCAGTCATGACAGGAAGTGACTACAGTGTGACCGTCACTGATAAGAAATTCCAGCTATAAAACACTTCCCTAGCAGAAAATGGCGTCTGAGAGCAGGAAAGAGATACAAAGGGTCAATAGGTCATAGATTTTTAGCTCTGGCAATAAAACAGTTAAAACTTAAAAAGTAGATTTAAACATAAAATAAAACTGTGGAATATCTTAAAAAGTCATTTTTAGGAGAAGGAAGATAGATACAATCGTTTATTTCATTAGTATATTTTCGCTTCGGGTGTCCTTTAAGGCTACTTACACACCAAGACGTCGCGTTTTAGGGGACGTTATGGTCGCATAACGTGCCCCTAAAGCAACGCATGGTGGTGTTGAAGTTGGACGTAAGATTGAGCTGCGTTATGCAGCTCTCAAAATCAGCCGCTCCAGGTTAGTCATAGGAAGTCCGGATCTTTTTAAGGATTCGGATCATTTGAATCGGATCATTGAAAAGATCCGGATCTTTGAACCAAATCATTTGAATCATTTTACTAGGGAAGCAGACTGGGTAAAATGATTAGCAGGACAGGACTTTCCCTGCACTGTACATTCAGTATGTTCCTGTTTCTTCCAGGCAGACATCCACTGTGAACCGAATCTTTCATTGTGATCGCCTTCCTCTGGATCAACAGGGATATGTGAGGGAGCAGGCTGGTGTTGTACTTTATACTGGTTGAACTCGATGGACGTATGTCTTTTTTCAACCAAAATAACTATGTAACTATGATGATCCGGATGATTTGACTCATAAAAAAGATCCGGATCAAATGAACGATTTGTTCATGATCCGGACAACACTACAGTCCCACCACGAGTCTCTGCAGTGCAATTAATATTAAATAGCCATATGGCTGGCTGCAGAGGAGGAGGGGAGACCTCCTCCTCCAACATTACTGAGCATGTGCAAACAGTCTAACGTGGCTTAGCCCAGTATACCGTACAGCATGCAGCACTTTGTTTTTAACGTGCTGCGTTACAATGTAACGCAACGTGTTACTGTGAACAGCAACATTGATTTTACAGTGCTGTGAGTTAGGCTGCGTTACTGGCTGCTGTAACGTGGGACTTTAACGTCCCACTGTGAAACCAGCCTAAACATTTCACCCCGTGGGTATTTTTCACTTTATGCATCAGAGCAATTTTCACCTCCCATTTATTTGCCAATAACTATCACTAATTATCATGATGCATTGATCTATATCTTGTTTTTTCTACCACCAATTAGGCTTTCTTTGGGTGGGACATTTTGCTAAGAATTATTTTTTTCTAAATTCACTTTAACAGGAAGATTAAGAAAAAAATGGAAAAATCATTATTTCTCAGTTTTCGGCCGTTATAGCTTTAAAATAATACATGCTACCATAGTTAAAACCTTTGTGTTTTATTTGCCCATTTGTCCCGGTTATTACACCATTTAAATTATGTAACTATCACAATGTATGTCACCAATATTTTATTTGGAAATAAAGGTGCATTTTTTCAGTTTTATGTCCATCATTATTTACAAGTAGAGATGTTCCCGAACCGTTCGCCGGCGAACATCTCTGCATCCCTGGGCCCTGTACTACTTCCGGGTCGCTATGACCCGGAGTAGAACACCTGTGCTGGCCCGGCGGTGCGCGTCCTAGAGCGCGCTCCTGTTGCCGGGCACTTTCTGCGCATGTGCGTGCCGTCATGACATCACGCTCATGCGCAGAGAGTGCCCGGCCACAGGAGCGCGATATAGGACGCGCACCGCCGGGCCAGCGCAGGCGTACTACTCCGGGTCATAGCGACCCGGAAGTAGTACAGGGCCCACAGAGATGCAAACGATTCGGGCCATCTCTATTTACAAGCTTATAATTTAAAAAATGTTCACAATATACCCTCTTCACATGCATATTAAAAAAGTTCAGACCCTTAGGTAACTTTATTTTTTTTTATTGGAATTTTTTTTTTCAGTAAAAATGTTATTTGGGTAACTTTTGGTGTGGGAGGTAAACAGTTAATTTTAAATTTCAAAATGTGGGTTTATTTTATTAAAAACTGTATGTAGATGTAGTTTTACTTTTTGGCCACAAGATGGCCACAGTGAAATTTTATTTAGTTTAATTTTTTTTTTTTTTTTTTTTTTTTTTAGCCCTGGAAGCGAAGTGCTGGAAACCTTCTTTTTTTTTTTGTCAGAAAGACCGCGGCCTTTGATAAGAAGCTGTCGGTTTTTCTGCCAGGGACTTAGATCAATGAAAGGGTACTATTTTCCCATCCATTGATTACTGGGGGGTGGCGCACGCGGGAGCACGCAGACACGCTCAACAGCAAGGCAGCAGCCACCTGGACATGACAATCATGTCCAGGTGGCAGGAATGGTTAATGCGGCCACTAATGATACAATTTGCTGAGAGATCGTTTACAAGTAATTCTTCATAAGAACGATCGGAAATTATTGTTTGGAACCACCAATGGACAAAAATCTCCTAACCAATCTGATCAGATTTCATTAATGTAATCATATTGATGAAATCTGATCAGATTGGTTAATAGATTTTTTTCCACTAGTGGTCATGAACAACCGTTTCCGAACGATCGTAAATGGTAATTTGTAACTACTAAAGGAAAATAATCTCCTAACCAATCACATTAATGAAACCAATCCGATTTTTGGATCAATCCTATCAATCTGATCTGATTGGTTTGGAGATTTTTGTCTATTAGTGGGCGCAAATGGTCATTTCCGATCGTTCATACGAAGAATCTTTCGAAAATTGTATTGTTAGTGGGCCACCTTTAGTATTAATTAACCTGTCACTACTCAAATCCATGATGTGGGCACTTTAGTTTAGTAACAGGTGTACATTATATGCAATCCCTGCTCCATACCCTCATACCATGTGACTTTGGGGTGTATGCAAGAAACTGTGTTAAAGTGGACCCAAATGAAAAATACAAGACTTCAGAAATAAAATCTATTTTCTAAAGTATAATAATAAATAGCAGCCTTTTTTCAGCTGCATGATGACAAATATAAAATATTTTACATTTATTGGAAGGATCCCTCCCTTCGTTTCATATTGCCAGGACAGAATCCGGCAAACTGGTGGAGTAGGTGGTGTCCGGCAAAGGAGGAATTGCTAATGGCTGCCACCTGTATAACCCTAGTTATGAAAAAAGAAGGGTGAAAAGCATGCACTGAAATGCTCATAGGCTTGAAGGAGTGTTTATTTATCTTTGTATGTGTTAGAGTGGTGCAACTAAATATTTTAAATTGAAAATTGTTTGGTTTGGGTTCGTTTTAAGCAGAATTTCATACCTAAGGTTTTTGCATGATTAGTAGTGACTAATGCATTGCGTGTAATGTATTGCATTCTGCTCTACTAATCCTGCGGCAAAACTTTATGCACATCATCTTGCTTAATGCAATTTATTGCGCACGCCCTGTTGAGTTTAGTTTTAGGCTGCAGGGTACCAGAGGATTGGTGTGTCCCGACATGGGCACAGGACTTCTGCAGGGGGCTGGTGGAAGCCCCAGGTAAGTGAAACTTTTTTTCTTCTACTCGGTTAAGGTTCACTTTAATGTGCCCATACACATGTCAATCTGCCACCAAATCGACCATCAGCCTGATTTCTCTTCTGCTTGATTTCAGATTGAATATGTTCTGAAAGGATTCTATTGCCTGCCCACTCACTGCAGACAGATATCAAAAAGAAACACCAGTGTGGCGAGGAACAGGAGCTCGCGGTGAGGTCACTGGAGGAGGCCAGGAGTCGCGCCGGCGGACAGGTGGGACTTTAACACTTTGTTTCTTAAAAAGGAGAAAACACTGCTTAGGTTCCATTAATGCATATTTGTTTTATACACTTTAATGCAAAACAACTAGAGAAATAGGTGTTGCTGAATGTTTAATACGGACGTGGGGGCTGCGTGTGGAGTGGGAGGTGATTTGATGTACATGTAATGGGTGGTTATACACAGAAGTGGGGCTTCACATGGAAGGTTAGTCAAAAGAAACACACCCTGGCAATCACTAAGAGCCACTGTACACTGCATGGATGAAAAACTGATCCATCAAACAGATCATCTTTATTGGGCATCAGTTTTTCATCCATGATTTCCATTCCATTACCGATCGGTCGATGCATATCTCAATCTGGAATTAATAGTTGACTCCCTATATTTGCAATCCAATCAGCAGAACGGACTGAACACATCCTTTTCAAACAGACTGAGGATCCGTTCGCATCCGTTGGGATACCTTCCTAAAACAGACCGTTTTTGTGTACAGTGTGAACCGGCCTATAGGATTTAGTCCTGATGGTGCCTTCATTTTTCTACCTCTTAGCAGACTCTAAAGGTGGCCATACATCTAGTGATTCGGCTTTGATTCTGTCATTTCATCAAATCAAATGTGCTTCAGTATGTCTAACCAATGAAAAGTTGCTGATATCATGTTGACCACCTTAGTCAATTGAGCAGGATTCAAGATTTCGGTCATTCACACAGGAATTGGCTACTTTTCACATACCGTTTGACGCTATATCGATTTTTGCATTCAGAGCATGGAGGTACAATATCGGTCAGATTGATTTGTGAAAGTGAATCACATAGGCTATCCCTTGTACTGTGTGGGCTACTAGCCGATCGACTTTCGATCAACCACACTGAAGTTGATCTCCAATAAAGGCGATTGCTTTGTCGACTGAATCAGAATCGCTATATATATGGATACCTTAAGGCTTCTTTTACACAAGCAGCTGAAGGCAGTGAATTCACTGCCTGTCAGCTGCTCCCATCCACTGGCTGGGTGCTTGCTAGCGCTCGGCACAGGCAGTCCCCCCATGTAGTTTCATCTGAGCATGACACTTTCCGCGCTCAGATGCAGCATGAAACTGTTTAACACAACCGTGTGTAAAACATGTGTTTACCGATCGCTTCCACTCAGCTGCATGTAATTACAGCTGAATGGTGCTTGTTGCCAGCATCCCTGGATAAGAGGCCATTAGGCTGGGAGTACACCTGTTGTCTGTCATTTTCTACGCATGATTATTAGGATGCATTTTCTGCACTCCATGTGTGTCTGTAGGTAGGTAAACGTGTGTGCTTTTTCACAGATGCTAATGTAATTGCTGGAGAAAATGCACACAGTGCTGTACTGCTCTCATTATTATTATTTTTGTCTGCATGCGAAAACGCATTCAAGGATAAACTAGCCCATTGATTAACATTGGTTCTTAGTAGGGGCGCAGTGCGGAGTATGGCGGATGCAAGCTCCGTGAGCTCCGATCATAGCGGGGACAGACAGTGGCATAACTTCTGAACCGCGGACTTAAAACGGACGACATAGGCAAAGAAGAGGGTCTGAAGACTACCCCTGCACCTCATATGCCTTCAACCCAGGGTAAAGATAAAGAATTAGTGCTCAGATCCCTGGACTTCTTCAGGCCGCGTGGTGCGACAGCAGCTAAGATGGCCGCCGAGAAGCTGCAGGCAACTAATACACTTACTGAGAAAGAAGGAGAATCTCTGCATCATACTGACTTCTCTCTGAAGGATATCACAGACCTTCTCACGCATCTAAAGGTCTCCTTCACGAATAAGATCAGAGCCACTGTAAAATACGCTCTCTGCCCAGATGGAAGAACTGGGAGACAGGACGAGCAAACTAGAATACAGAATGGATGACGCAGTGGACATTATTACAGAATTACAGAACCAAAATGCAGCCCAGGAGGAAAAACTGGTAAACCAGGAGAATAAATGGGAAGATCTGGATAATAGTGGTAGGAGGGAAAATATTAGGATCAGATCTGTACCAGACTCTGTGACGGACATTAAGGCTTATGTGACAGCGTTATTTAAGCACTTCTCCCTAACCTCCCTGATGAGATGTTCAGATTTGATTGGATTCATAGGGCTTTAAAAGCACTCAAAAACCCGGAGTGGTGAAGAGACATTATACTAAAAATGCACTACTCGGAAACGAAAGAAGAGGTGATGAGAGCTGCACGGGAAATGGGTCCTAATGGAATAGGAGACCATAAGGTACACACATATTTCCAGATCTGTCACCAATTACACTTGCATAACGTAGATCTTTAAGACCAGTCACTACAGCCCTGCAAAAAAGAGCGATACCATATCGGTGGGATTTCCTTTTGTACTCGCATTCAACTTTGGCCCCAAAAGATATCAAGTCCATACACTGCAGGAAGGAATAAAAGCCCTCAGAGAAAATGGAGTACAGAAAATCACAGAGGAATCGCCTATGGACTCTTCTAACAAGCATAAAAGGCTCAACAGAGACTGGCAGGAAACGCACCACTCTACCTATAAACGAAGCAAAGAAAAACACCTGACTCCTTCTAGAATCCCAAGAGCTTTAAGGTCGGGCAACGATAAAGACTGATGGCTTCCTTTACTCCTGTAAGTGACCCACAGGTTAATCATCCATAAGGGGACAAAGAGAGCTATACTTGCTCACATAATACAGACTCAGCCAATCTTGGCACTCTCTTTGCCTTTAACTTGCTTACTGGCTAGGATTTACATTAATAAGCTATACCTCCTAGTAGCTTCTGCGGTTCAGGCAGTATTACTTAAGTATCTCTCAGCAGTTTCGGTCCAGCTGTGTGATTTGCAGCTCCAACATTTCCCTGGTTATTTGAAATGTGCTTTCTCATAGCTTGTGTGTTCATGTTTTAATATATATATTTATTTGAATGTACGGTAATCTTAAATATTTTTTGTATTCGTTTTAGTTATAGACGTGTGACCCATAAGACCGGATGTACAATACGGGTGTTCGTGTTTTTGAGAGAGATCAAGTCCTCACTACTAATATTTTTACTATGTAAAAGGGATGTTGAGATCTATAGGATTATTTTGGTTAACAAATTGCTTGTTAGGGCTCGTTTCCACTATTGCTGTGCAGAATCGCCTGGATTCCACCGCTGATGAAATCGCATGCGGATGCGATTCCCATGCGTTTTTTGCCGCGAATTCGCATGCGATTTCGCATAGGTGAGGGTATATGCGATTTTAACCATGTCACTGCCTGTGTGAATTTACATTGGTACCTATGCGAATTCGCGGCAAAAAACGCATGGGGAAAACGCATGCGACTTCCCTATTAAATACATTGCATGCGATTCGCATGCATTCCACTCGCAGGCGAATTCTGCGGCTCTTTTGTGCGTTTTTTTCACAGCTTAAAAAAAACGCACCCTAAAAACGCTACAGTGGAAACAGGCCCATCCACTTGCATTACATGTGCGAATCCTTCACGATAGTGGAAACGAGCCCTTAGATACAGCATAAGGAGAGTGACAGCAACTTCAGTTCTCTGGCTTCCGGATTCATGAAAGTACTCTCACATAATACTCAAGGTCTTAACAGCCCTACAAAAAGAGCTAAATGCATGCGCTATTATAATGCGAGAAACCCTGTAATAGTTATGCTACAAGAGACCCATTTTATTAGGATGTCATTTCCAAGATTTTTCCATAAAAATTTCCCTGAATTTCATTTATCTAGTCACCCAACAGCCAAGAGAAATGGAGTTGCTATCCTTCTCCACAAAAATACTTCATTTATCTTAAGAAAGAAAGTGACTGATAAGGAGGGCCGCTACATTTCATTAGCAGGCGTACCAACATTGTTAGTCAATATTTACGCACCCTCAACCAAAAATGGAGCATTCTTCAATTCTATAATCAACACCCTCCATCAATTTCAAAATGAGAATATAATCATAGGAGGGAATATGAAGTTAGCACTAAACCCAAAGCTGGATTACCAATCCTCTTCGACCCTTTCTGATAGACCCCCGCCCCCATATCATTTATTAGGCAGATACAGATACATGGAGAGAGACCCATCCAAAACAAAAAAAAAAGATTTTACCTTCTTTTCTAGTCCCCATCTCAGCTCTTCAAGGCTTGATTATATATTTACTACAAAAATTCTTACTACTAGGATTAAGAGTTCGACAATCATCCATTCATATTTATCGGATCATTCAATCATCTGTACCACTTTCACACCACAACATAACTCTAATAGGACCCCAAGATGGAGAGTTCCACCCTTCATGTTAACCAATCCTGAACGAATAAGGAAACTATCAGAATCACTAAATAATGAGCCGGGAAGATGAATTCACAAAATTAACTCCCACATCGAAGAGGCCTTATCAAATTAACTGGGAGAAAGATCTAGGCCATAAAATCTCGGATTCTCAATGGTCAACAATCTGGGAAAGAACTTCCAAATGTTCAAATAATGTATCAATGACGGAAACTTCTGTTAAACTTAAGTTTCGCACATATTTAACTCCTTCTAGAATTTATAAATATAAACCTCACATTTCTAATTTATGTTTCTGAGGGTGTCTAGACATTGGAGACTCTTTTCACACTTGGGGCTTGATTCACAAAAAAGTGCTAACTGTTAGCACGGCCGTTTTCGCACGAATTTTCGCATTGTTTCACGCAAAACGATACCGGTTTCACGCGAAAACGATATCGATTTCGCGGGAAAATTTGAGTTTGCGCACGAAAACGTTATCGTTTCGCACGAAAGTTCGCGATCGCGCACAATGCAAAAATTTGCGCAGAAACGGCTGTGCTAACAGTTAGCACTCTTTTGTGAATTAAGCCCTAGGTGGTCTTGCCCTATGGTACATTCACTCTGGTCAAATATTTTTGAGCTGTCAAGGGAATTTTGGGATAAAGCTGCTAACCCTAACCCTCTATTAGCTTTACTGAACCTAAAGATTGACAAACTTTCCCGGTTAGAAAACCCTTTATTCACTAAAATATTGGTGGCCACTAGACTCCACATCGCCCAAGCTTGGCTAATCAATGAACTGTCCTGGGACAAAGTCATACAAAAAAATTAATTATATCTGTTTAAACAAATGTATATGGGCTCTGACTATAGGAGACACAGCACCTTTTCTTTCAATATGGGAACCTTGGCTAACCTCAGATTATGGCAAACATATACAAACAATTTTGAGTAAATGTTAATCTGACATGAGTATGATAAGAAAAGTGCATTAAGCTTTCTCATAGGGGACGTGATCTCCCATACTTCCTCTAAGTAAGGTCTACAACATCTTTGGATACGCAAATTCTCACTTCTACGTATACCTGTTCCTCGTTCTTTGTTCTGTTTTGTTTTGTGTTGTCTTTAAACTACTACATATGGTTATGACATCTTCATGGAATTGGGCCCTTGGTTATACTCATATCTCTATTCTAGCATAATATTACTATGTGTAAGACTGCAAGAATGATAGGGACTCTCAATTGTTTTGTTTATTGCACTATTTGCTGTTGCTGTTATCAGTTATAATTCATTGTGATGTTTCTGTTTATTTTCTCAATAAACATCTTTTGAAAGTAAAGAAAAAAACCAAAACATTGGTTCTTAGTTTTCCTGTGCAGAACACACGCAGACACAGACAAGTGTGCTCCCTGCCTTAAAGGGAACCTGAACTGAAAGGAAGAAAAAATAGTTTCACTTACCTGTGGCTTCTACCAGCTCCCTGCAGCCGCCCTGTTCATGTGCCATCATGGAACGATTGTCCGGTCGCCTGCATTGGCTGAGTTTCGATTTTGGCGAATGGGCCAGTCAATGGCTGTGGGGCCCTAGACGCACGTGTCCTCGATCACGCTCCCATAGCTGGGATTGTCCTGTGCGTGTGCAGTATGAGATTTTCTCGTACTGCTGCTGTCAAATAGACATCTGCTAATGAGTGTCCATTACTGCTGCTGGCATAGTGGCAGCTGCTAATCAGTGGCTGTTAGTGATGCCACAACTGTTCACTGGTGAACAGTTCTCCATGTAGCTACTTCTGGGTTGGCAAGGTCTGTGAGTAGTTTGCAGGTGCTTGCCCCATGGCACCCATCCTTGACCATGTGCCCACCAGCACTTTTCGCATGATATTCATGACTACATGGTACACATGCCCACTATGTAGTCATGACATTATATGCAGAGTACTCCCAGACATGGGTGCACAATCAAGGATGCGCGCCACTGGGCCATTGCCTGCTAATTAGTAGCGTTTACTGATGCTGGCAGTGGCGTTTACTGCCGGTGTTTGCTGTTGGTATAACAGACAAGTGTGAAAGCGAACCTGGACAGACAACTATCACTTGCTGGATGCATCTTCTTCCTTGCTGAAGTGGGACATCGTTGGTACATTTGTAGGAGACCAAAGTTAACGTTGATACACAGGTGTTATTCACAGAACAATATCATTAGATTTGTCATATTCTTCACTGAACACTATCGGTGAAAATCAACATCACACTCTAACTTTATTGTGATACTAATGAAAACGTTTTGCAAGTTTTGTGCGAAGTGGCTTAAAAAACCTTAGTAAAAAAGAACAAATTGGCATCATTTGATTTTTGTGCATAATGATATCTTCTGTAAATAGGCCTGTAAGGGTAAATTGCATGCTATGACCTGCCACCATAAGAGACCTGTAAGTCCATAAAATATACATATTGCTAACTGTCTTTGCCCAGATGTAGATTGGTTGATGTTTATTCCTGAATAACATAAATGTATGTGTTTGGTATGATATACTTTACACTGCAATGTTATGCTTTGTGAAAGGGGGACTATGCATGGGCCCCAAACAATTGTCCTCTTATTCACAGGTCATGGGATACCAGTAAATGTATATTCACATGAAGTGCAGCTTTTGTGAAATTATTACTGCTCTTTCACATGGCTGTAGTCCAAAGTTTGCACTGACTTGGATGGTTATTGTAGTAATTCTTTGCTTTGTGACACGCATGAGTACTGTCACCTGTAGCAATCAGGCCTCCAGACCAGTGATGTGCTCTGTTGTAAAGCGGAGGAATGGTGCATGAGGGAGCAACACTAAACTGGAGGCATAAGTAACTTGTACATTATACTTGGCCAGTGCTTATGCAAGATAATTCATCAGTCCAGATATCGTGCTGATACATGAGGGAGGCCGGGCCCAATAAACACACTTGGGAGAGGCATTGTAGAGATTCATTTAGCATTTGTACAAGCCTTGAATTAGGCTTCATTTGCCCTGTGCCACATGCTGATGTGAAATCACATCTCAATCCAGTAGGCATGCCAATGCATGGCTAGAAGCATTCAGATGTCATGTTAGAAAAATGCAGCAGGGACTCCTATTTTTTTTCCCTGCAAGTGATTTTAGTGGGGTGTAATTCTGCATCTGAATTTGTATGAAAAGGAAATAGAAAGAAATCACAGAAATGGAAAATTACTGTAGACCTTATTGAGATACTAAACCCAAAGGAGGTTACAGATCAAGTGTTCTAACTCCTCTAGTTGTAGCCTAATTCCAGGAGTGCCTTAAAGAGAACTTGAGACAAGAAGCATCTCAGGCTCCATACTTACCTGGGGCTTCCTTAAGCCCCCTTGAGGCTGCTAAGTCCCTTGCTGTCTCCCCAAGTGGCCCCTGTCCCCCTCAATTTGGCCCGAAAGCTTGACTGAATCACGTTTCACCGCGCATGTGCTGCTCTGCTGCACGCTAACCCATTGTGGTCCCACTGCTGGAAGCTTTCTGCGCTTGCACATCAGTTCTGCACTGGCGTAGAATGCTCCCGCTGCGGGAGAGTGACTGGTGTGCTTTTACCACCAAGCGCATTTACGTGATAAAGCGTAACTCGGCCAAACTTTCAGGGCCAAATTGCCGAGGACCGGAGCCACCTGGAGAGACAACGAGGGGGCTTAAGGAAGCCACCGGTAAATATGGTGCCTGAGACGCTTTTTGTCTAGTCTTCAAGGTACACTTAAAGTTACATAAAGAGAATCTGTACTCTAAAATTTTTACAGCAAAAAGCATACCATTCTATTCATTATGTTCTCCTGGGCCCCTCTGTGCTATTTCTGCCACTCTCTGCTGCAAACCTGGCTTGTAATTGCCAGTTTTAGGCACTGTTTACAAACAAACTAACCAGCTTGTGATAGGCTCACATAAGCAGAGTGTGTGAATCATACAGAGCCTGCAGGGGGCCTGGAGGGAATGTGTATAGCTTCTACCAATCACAAGCAGCCCTGCACATTCCACACATTCCAGCCTTAGCCCAACTGTGCTGACAGAAGAAAACAGATTAGATCATAAACAGAGATAACATAGCCACTGTGCAATTAGGAAAAGCTGCAGTAAGCCAGAGCACATTAGAACAGGCAAAGGAACTTATAGGATAGAAGAACTAAGGCTGAACATTTTGTTCCAGAGTCTCTTTAACGTTTGCCTGCACTTTCAATATCAAAGTAAAGTGCCCTTTTTCAGATAAAATCCAAAACTGCTGCCCAGTGTTTTTCGCTTTTAGAGGCGTGGCGTAAGGCAGAAGTAGGTGCAGGCAAAGACTGGGTGACTTCAGCATACATTAGGTACAACACTTGTAAGAGGGATTTTTTTTCTGTAGAGTGGAGGGTGGTGAAAAAAAATACAAGCTTATGCCATGATATTTATATACCCTCAGCTGTAACAATGACTTGGAAAAAAGCTGTTCCTTTCACTTGCCACATAAAGGAATAGCAACATCTATTCTAGACTCAATTGTAGCTTTACGTAATGTGAAGGTAAGTGGAAGGCATATTGTAGTTCCAAGTTAAATGTAAAGTAGAAACCACATATTAAACCACATAAATGGCATGCTTCTGGGCTGTGAGGTTTCCCTTAGGGAGGGTGGTTTCCTGAAATCTGTACTCCTTTCAGCTAGTTGGGGTATTGGCCTTGTTCCTTTGCTGTATGTGTGATGTCATTTTTTGCTGTGACTAGGATGTCTGCTGCGCTTTCTGATTATCACACAAATCAATAAAACATATCAGCAGCCAAGCTGCTATTGATGTGTGTGATGCCGGGGAGGTAGGAGACGCAGTTTAGCGCTAAGTCTAACTGAAGTTGACTTCACATATCTAGTGAACAGGAGGTGTGGGTGGGTCCCAGAGAAGATTGATTTCCAGTAGAAGATTCTTCTCATGTTAGGTCAGCACTGGGTGGGAAGCCGACATACAGGATGTTGGTGGGATGAAATTGTTCCCTGGGGAGGGTGTCTTAATCTGGGAGGGTTTTTTTGCTGGTAAATCAGCAGTGTAGGGCCATTCACCTATGCTTTTGGTGGTGTCTTGAATGAAGCTGAGACTTTGATCTCTACTGCGCAGTCTTTTTGTCACACAAATCAAGAACGTTATCTCAGCTGCCAGAGTGGTACTCTTCTTGGTATGTTTGATTGTCAGGGGAAGTAGAAGGCGTTGTGTGGGTCCAAGTCGGATGTAAAGTTGAGACCCCATCTATAGCATATTGGTGGGGTGGGAGGGTTCTCTTAGAAGGGTAGATTTTTTTCCTAGAGTTTGTACTTCTTTCAACTAGTTAGGGCATACCTTTCAACTATTATAGGCTTTTAAAAGGGTGTGGGGGGGGGGGGGGGGGTAGGTTCCTTAGAGAAGATTGTGTTTTCCATTGGAAGACTCTTCTCTTGTTCACTTAGCACGGGGTGGGTTGTGCCAACATTTACTAGGTTGGTGGGATGAAGTAGTTCCCTGGGGAGGGTGCCTGTGTGATGTCACTTTTTGCTGTGACTAGGATCTCTGCTGCGCCTTCTGCTTATCACACAAATCAGTAAAACATCTCAGCAGCCAAGCTGCTACTGATGTGTGTGATGCCGGGGAGGTAGGAGACGCAGTTTAGCGCCAAGTCTAACTGAAGTTGACGCCACACATATAGTGAACCGGAGGTGCGGGTGGGGTCCCAGAGAAGATTGATTTCCAGTGGAAGATTCTTCTCATGTTAGGTTAGCACTGGGTGGGAAGCCGACATACAGCATGTTGGTGGGATGAAATTGTTCCCTGGGGAGGGTGTCTTAATCTGGGAGGGTTTTTTTTGCTGATAAATCCGCAGTGTAGGGCCATTCACCTATGCTATTGGTGGTGTCTTGACTGAAGCTGAGACTTTGATCTCTACTGCGCGGTCTATTTGTCGCACAAATCATGAACGGTATCTCCGCTTCCATAGTGGTACTCTTCTTGGTATGTGTGATTGTCAGGGGAAGTAGAAGGCGTCATGTGGGTCCAAGTCAGATGTGAGGTTGAGACCACATCTATAGCATATTGGTGGGGTGGGAGGGTTCTCTTAAAAGAGTAGATTTTTTTCCTGGAGTTTGTACTCCTTTCAACTAGTTAGGGCATACCTTTCAACTATTATATGCCTTTAAAAGGGTGGGGGATAGGTTCCTTAGAGAAGATTGTGTTTTCCATTGGAAGATTCTTCTCTTGTTCAGTTAGCACGGGGTGGGTTGTGCCAACATATACTAGGTTGGTGGGATGAAGTAGTTCCCTGGGGAGGGTGTCTGTGTGATGTCACTTTTTGCTGTGACTAGGATCTCTGGTGCGCCTTCTGCTTATCACACAAATCAGTAAAACATCTCAGCAGCCAAGCTGCTACTAATGTGTGTGATGCCGGGGAGATAGGAGACGCAGTTTAGCGCCAAGTCTAACTGAAGTTGACGCCACACATATAGTGAGCCGGAGGTGCGGGTGGGGTCCCAGAGAAGATTGATTTCCAGTGGAAGATTCTTCTCATGTTAGGTTAGCACTGGGTGGGAAGCCGACATACAGCATGTTGGTGGGATGAAATTGTTTCCTGGGGAGGGTGTCTTAATCTGGGAGGTTTTTTTTGCTGATAAATCAGCAGTGTAGGGCCATTCACCTATGCTATTGGTGGTGTCTTGACTGAAGCGGAGACTTTGATCTCTACTGCGCAGTCTATTTGTCGCACCAATCAAGAACGGTATCTCCGCTGCCAGAGTGGTACTCTTCTTCGTATGTGTGATTGTCAGGGGAAGTAGAATGCGTTGTGTGGTTCCAAGTCAGATGTGAGGTTGAGACCACATCTATAGCATATTGGTGGGGTGGGAGGGTTCTCTTAGAAGGGTAGATTTTTTTCCTGGAGTTTGTACTCCTTTCAACTAGTTAGGGCATACCTTTCAACTATTATAGGCTTTTAAAAGGGTGGGGGGTAGGTTCCTTAGAGAAGATTGTGTTTTCCATTGGAAGATTCTTCTCTTGTTCAGTTAGCACGGGGTGGGTTGTGCCAACATATACTAGGTTGGTGGGATGAAGTAGTTCCCTGGGGAGGGTGTCTGTGTGATGTCACTTTTTGCTGTGACTAGGATCTCTGCTGCGCCTTCTGCTTATCACACAAATCAGTAAAACATCTCAGCAGCCAAGCTGCTACTAATGTGTGTGATGCCGGGGAGGTAGGAGACGCAGTTTAGCGCCAAGTCTAACTGAAGTTGACGCCACACATATAGTGAACCGGAGGTGCAGGTAGGGTCCCAGAGAAGATTGATTTCCAGTGGAAGATTCTTCTCATGTTAGGTTAGCACTGGGTGGGAAGCCGACATACAGCATGTTGGTGGGATGAAATTGTTCCCTGGGGAGGGTGTCTTAATCTGGGAGGGTTTTTTTGCTGATAAATCAGCAGTGTAGGGCCATTCACCTATGCTATTGGTGGTGTCTTGACTGAAGCTGAGACTTTGATCTCTACTGCGCGGTCTATTTTTCGCACAAATCCAGAACGGTATTTTCGCTGCCAGAGTGGTACTCTTCTTGGTATGTGTCATTGTCAGGGGAAGTAGAATGCGTTGTGTGGGTCCAAGTCAGATGTGAGGTTGAGACCACATCTATAGCATATTGGTGGGGTGGGAGGGTTCACTTAGAAGGGTAAATTTTTTCCTGGAGTTTGTACTCCTTTCAACTAGTTAGGGCATACCTTTCAACTATTATAGGCTTTTAAAAGGGTGGGGGGTAGGTTCCTTAGAGAAGATTGTGTTTTCCATTGGAAGATTCTTCTCTTGTTCAGTTAGCACAGGGTGGGTTGTGCCAACATATACTAGGTTGGTGGGATGAAGTAGTTCCCTGGGGAGGGTGTCTGTGTGATGTCACTTTTTGCTGTGACTAGGATCTCTGCTGCGCCTTCTGCTTATCACACAAATCAGTAAAACATCTCAGCAGCCAAGCTGCTACTGATGTGTGTGATGCCGGGGAGGTAGGAGACGCAGTTTAGCGCCAAGTCTAACTGAAGTTGACGCCACACATGTAGTGAACCGGAGGTGCGGGTGGGGTCCCAGAGAAGATTGATTTCCAGTGGAAGATACTTCTCATGTTAGGTTAGCACTGGGTGGGAAGCCGACATACAGCATGTTGGTGGGATGAAATTGTTCCCTGGGAAGGGTGTCTTAATCTGGGAGGTTTATTTTGCTGATAAATCAGCAGTGTAGGGCCATTCACCTATGCTATTGGTGGTGTCTTGACTGAAGCGGAGACTTTGATCTCTACTGCGCGGTCTATTTTTCGCACAAATCCAGAACGGTATTTTCGCTGCCAGAGTGGTACTCTTCTTGGTATGTGTCATTGTCAGGGGAAGTAGAATGCGTTGTGTGGGTCCAAGTCAGATGTGAGGTTGAGACCACATCTATAGCATATTGGTGGGGTGGGAGGGTTCACTTAGAAGGGTAAATTTTTTTCCTGGAGTTTGTACTTCTTTCAACTAGTTAGGGCATACCTTTCAACTATTATAGGCTTTTAAAAGGGTGGGGGGTAGGTTCCTTAGAGAAGATTGTGTTTTCCATTGGAAGATTCTTCTCTTGTTCAGTTAGCACAGGGTGGGTTGTGCCAACATATACTAGGTTGGTGGGATGAAGTAGTTCCCTGGGGAGGGTGTCTGTGTGATGTCACTTTTTGCTGTGACTAGGATCTCTGCTGCGCCTTCTGCTTATCACACAAATCAGTAAAACATCTCAGCAGCCAAGCTGCTACTGATGTGTGTGATGCCGGGGAGGTAGGAGACGCAGTTTAGCGCCAAGTCTAACTGAAGTTGACGCCACACATATAGTGAACCGGAGGTGCGGGTAGGGTCCAAGAGAAGATTGATTTCCAGTGGAAGATTCTTCTCATGTTAGGTTAGCACTGGGTGGGAAGCCGACATACAGCCGGTTGGTGGGATGAAATTGTTCCCTGGGGAGGGTGTCTTAATCTGGGAGGTTTATTTTGCTGATAAATCAGCAGTGTAGGGCCATTCACCTATGCTATTGGTGGTGTCTTGACTGAAGCGGAGACTTTGATCTCTACTGCGCAGTCTATTTGTCGCACAAATCAAGAACGGTATCTCCGCTGCCAGAGTGGTACTCTTCTTGGTATGTATGATTGTCAAGAAAAGTAGAAG
Source organism: Hyperolius riggenbachi (assembly GCF_040937935.1). Lineage (NCBI taxonomy): Eukaryota > Metazoa > Chordata > Amphibia > Anura > Hyperoliidae > Hyperolius > Hyperolius riggenbachi. The sequence continues at coordinate 452,095,180 of NC_090647.1, read as the reverse complement.
GCGTCGTGTGGGTCCAAGTCAGAAGTGAGGTTGAGACCACATCTATTGCATATTGGTGGGGTGGGAGGGTTCTCTTAGAAGGGTAGATTTTTTCCTGGAGTTTGTACTCCTTTCAACTAGTTAGGGCATACCTTTCAACTAGTTTAGGCTTTTAAAAGGGTGGGGGGTAGGTTCCTTAGAGAAGATTGTGTTTTCCATTGGAAGATCCTTCTCTTGTTCAGTTAGCACGGGGTGGGTTGTGCCAACATATACTAGGTTGGTGGGATGAAGTAGTTCCCTGGGGAGGGTGTCTGTGTGATGTCACTTTTTGCTGTGACTAGGATCTCTGCTGCGCCTTCTGCTTATCACACAAATCAGTAAAACATCTCAGCAGCCAAGCTGCTACTGATGTGTGTGATGCCGGGGAGGTAGGAGACGCAGTTTAGCGCCAAGTCTAACTGAAGTTGACGCCACACATATAGTGAACCGGAGGTGCGGGTAGGGTCCAAGAGAAGATTGATTTCCAGTGGAAGATTCTTCTCATGTTAGGTTAGCACTGGGTGGGAAGCCGACATACAGCATGTTGGTGGGATGAAATTGTTCCCTGGGGAGGGTGTCTTAATCTGGGAGGGTTTTTTTGCTGATAAATCAGCAGTGTAGGGCCATTCACCTATGCTATTGGTGGTGTCTTGACTGAAGCGGAGACTTTGATCTCTACTGCGCAGTCTATTTGTCGCACCAATCAAGAACGGTATCTCCGCTGCCAGAGTGGTACTCTTCTTGGTATGTGTGATTGTCAGGGGAAGTAGAATGCGTTGTGTGGGTCCAAGTCAGATGTGAGGTTGAGACCACATCTATAGCATATTGGTGGGGTGGGAGGGTTCTCTTAGAAGGGTAGATTTTTTCCTGGAGTTTGTACTCCTTTCAACTAGTTAGGGCATACCTTTCAACTATTATAGGCTTTTAAAAGGGTGGGGGGTAGGTTCCTTAGAGAAGATTGTGTTTTCCATTGGAAGATTCTTCTCTTGTTCAGTTAGCACGGGGTGGGTTGTGCCAACATATACTAGGTTGGTGGGATGAAGTAGATCCCTGGGAAGGGTGTCTGTGTGATGTCACTTTTTGCTGTGACTAGGATCTCTGCTGCGCCTTCTGCTTATCACACAAATCAGTAAAACATCTCAGCAGCCAAGCTGCTACTTATGTGTGTGATGCCGGGGAGGTAGGAGACGCAGTTTAGCGCCAAGTCTAACTGAAGTTGACGCCACACATATAGTGAACCGGAGGTGCGGGTAGGGTCCCAGAGAAGATTGATTTCCAGTGGAAGATTCTTCTCATGTTAGGTTAGCACTGGGTGGGAAGCCGACATACAGCATGTTGGTGGGATGAAATTGTTCCCTGGGGAGGGTGTCTTAATCTGGGAGGGTTTTTTTGCTGATAAATCAGCAGTGTAGGGCCATTCACCTATGCTATTGGTGGTGTCTTGACTGAAGCTGAGACTTTGATCTCTACTGCGCGGTCTATTTGTCGCACCAATCAAGAACTGTATCTCCGCTGCCAGAGTGGTACTCTTCTTGGTATGTGTGATTGTCAGGGGAAGTAGAATGCGTTGTGTGGGTCCAAGTCAGATGTGAGGTTGAGACCACATCTATAGCATATTGGTGGGGTGGGAGGGTTCTCTTAGAAGGGTAGATTTTTTCCTGGAGTTTGTACTCCTTTCAACTAGTTAGGGCATACCTTTCAACTATTATAGGCTTTTACAAGGGAGGGGGTAGGTTCCTTAGAGAAGATTGTGTTTTCCATTGGAATATTCTTTTCTTGTTCAGTTAGCACGGAGTGGGTTGTGCCAACATATACTATGTTGGTGGGATGAAGTAGTTCCCTGGGGAGGGTGTCTGTGTGATGTCACTTTTTGCTGTGACTAGGATCTCTGCTGCGCCTTCTGCTTATCACACAAATCAGTAAAACATCTCAGCAGCCAAGCTGCTACTGATGTGTGTGATGCCGGGGAGGTAAGAGACGCAGTTTAGCTCCAAGTCTAACTGAAGTTGACGCCACACATATAGTGAACCGGAGGTGCGGGTGGGGTCCCAGAGAAGATTGATTTCCAGTGGAAGATTCTTCTCATGTTAGGTTAGCACTGGGTGGGAAGCCGACATACAGCATGTTGGTGGGATGAAATTGTTCCCTGGGGAGGGTGTCTTAATCTGGGAGGGTTTTTTTTGCTGATAAATCATCAGTGTAGGGCCATTCACCTATGCTATTGTTGGTGTCTTGACTGAAGCTGAGACTTTAATCTCTACTGCGCGGTCTATTTGTTGCACAAATCCAGAACGGTATTTTCTCTGCCAGAGTGGTACTCTTCTTGGTATGTATGATTGTCAAGAAAAGTAGAAGGAGTCGTGTGGGTCCAAGTCAGAAGTGAGGTTGAGACCACATCTATAGCATATTAATGGGGTGGGAGGGTTCTCTTAGAAGGGTAGATTTTTTCCTGGAGTTCGTACTCCTTTCAACTAGTTAGGGCATACCTTTCAACTATTATAGGCTTTTAAAAGGGTGGGGGGTAGGTTCCTTAGAGAAGATTGTGTTTTCCATTGGAAGATTCTTCTCTTGTTCAGTTAGCACGGAGTGGGTTGTGCCAACATATACTAGGTTGGTGGGATGAAGTAGTTCCCTGGGGAGGGTGTCTGTGTGATGTCACTTTTTGCTGTGACTAGGATCTCTGCTGCGCCTTCTGCTTATCACACAAATCAGTAAAACATCTCAGCAGCCAAGCTGCTACTGATGTGTGTGATGCCGGGGAGGTAGGAGACGCAGTTTAGCGCCAAGTCTAACTAAAGTTGACGCCACACATATAGTGAACCGGAGGTGCGGGTGGGGTCCCAGAGAAGATTGATTTCCAGTGGAAGATACTTCTCATGTTAGGTTAGCACTGGATGGGAAGCCGACATACAGCATGTTGGTGGGATGAAATTGTTCCCTGGGGAGGGTGTCTTAATCTGGGAGGGTTTTTTTGCTGATAAATCAGCAATGTAGGGCCATTCACCTATGCTATTGGTGGTGTCTTGACTGAAGCAGAGACTTTAATTTCTACTGCGCAGTCTATTTGTCGCACCAATCAAGAACGGTATCTCCGCTGCCAGAGTGGTACTCTTCTTGGTATGTGTGATTGTCAGGGGAAGTAGAATGCGTTGTGTGGGTCCAAGTCAGATGTGAGGTTGAGACCACATCTATAGCATATTGGTGGGGTGGGAGGGTTCTCTTAGAAGGGTAGATTTTTTTCCTGGAGTTTGTACTCCTTTCAACTAGTTAGGGCATACCTTTCAACTATTATAGGCTTTTAAAAGGGTGGGGGGTAGGTTCCTTAGAGAAGATTGTGTTTTCCATTGAAAGATTCTTCTCTTGTTCAGTTAGCACGGGGTGGGTTGTGCCAACATATTCTACGTTGGTGGGATGAAGTAGTTCCCTGGGGAGGGTGTCTGTGTGATGTCACTTTTTGCTGTGACTAGGATCTCTGCTGCGCCTTCTGCTTATCACACAAATCAGTAAAACATCTCAGCAGCCAAGCTGCTACTGATGTGTGTGATGCCGGGGAGGTAGGAGACGCAGTGTAGCGCCAAGTCTAACTGAAGTTGACGCTACACATATAGTGAACCGGAGGTGCGGGTGGGGTCCCAGAGAAGATTGATTTCCAGTGGAAGATACTTCTCATGTTAGGTTAGCACTGGATGGGAAGCCGACATACAGCATGTTGGTGGGATGAAATTGTTCCCTGGGGAGGGTGTCTTAATCTGTGAGGTTTTTTTTGCTGATAAATCATCAGTGTAGGGCCATTCACCTATGCTATTGTTGGTGTCTTGACTGAAGCGGAGACTTTGATCTCTACTGCGCGGTCTATTTGTCGCACAAATCCAGAACGGTATTTTCGCTGCCAGAGTGGTACTCTTCTTGTTAGGTGTGATTGTCAGGGGAAGTAGAATGCGTTGTGTGGGTCCAAGTCAGATGTGAGGTTGAGACCACATCTATAGCATATTGGTGGGGTGGGAGGGTTCTCTTAGAAGGGTAGATTTTTTCCTGGAGTTTGTACTCCTTTCAACTAGTTAGGGCATACCTTTCAACTATTATAGGCTTTTAAAAGGGTGGGGGGTAGGTTCCTTAGAGAAGATTGTGTTTTCCATTGGAATATTCTTCTCTTGTTCAGTTAGCACGGAGTGGATTGTGCCAACATGTTTCAACTATTATAGGCTTTTACAAGGGTGGGGGGTAGGTTCCTTAGAGAAGATTGTGTTTTCCATTGGAAGATTCTTCTCTTGTTCAGTTAGCACGGGGTGGGTTGTGCCAACATATACTAGGTTGGTGGGATGAAGTAGTTCCCTGGGGAGGGTGTCTGTGTGATGTCACTTTTTGCTGTGACTAGGATCTCTGCTGCGCCTTCTGCTTATCACACAAATCAGTAAAACATCTCAGCAGCCAAGCTGCTACTGATGTGTGTGATGCCGGGGAGGTAGGAGACGCAGTTTAGCGCCAAGTCTTACTGAAGTTGACGCCACACATATAGTGAAAATTGTTCCCTGGGGAGGGTGTCTTAATCTGGGAGGGTTTTTTTTGCTGATAAATCAGCAGTGTAGGGCCATTCACCTATGCTATTGTTGGTGTCTTGACTGAAGCGGAGACTTTGATCTCTACTGCGCGGTCTATTTGTCGCACAAATCCAGAACGGTATTTTCGCTGCCAGAGTGGTACTCTTCTTGGTATGTGTGATTGTCAGGGGAAGTAGAATGCGTTGTGTGGGTCCAAGTCAGATGTGAGGTTGAGACCACATCTATAGCATATTGGTGGGGTGGGAGGGTTCTCTTAGAAGGGTAGATTTTTTCCTGGAGTTTGTACTCCTTTCAACTAGTTAGGGCATACCTTTCAACTATTATAGGCTTTTAAAAGGGTGGGGGGTAGGTTCCTTAGAGAAGATTGTGTTTTCCATTGGAAGATTCTTCTCTTGTTCAGTTAGCACGGGGTGGGTTGTGCCAACATATACTAGGTTGGTGGGATGAAGTAGATCCCTGGGAAGGGTGTCTGTGTGATGTCACTTTTTGCTGTGACTAGGATCTCTGCTGCGCCTTCTGCTTATCACACAAATCAGTAAAACATCTCAGCAGCCAAGCTGCTACTTATGTGTGTGATGCCGGGGAGGTAGGAGACGCAGTTTAGCGCCAAGTCTAACTGAAGTTGACGCCACACATGTAGTGAACCGGAGGTGCGGGTGGGGTCCCAGAGAAGATTAATTTCCAGTGGAAGATACTTCTCATGTTAGGTTAGCACTGGGTGGGAAGCCGACATACAGCATGTTGGTGGGATGAAATTGTTCCCTGGGGAGGGTGTCTTAATCTGGGAGGTTTATTTTGCTGATAAATCAGCAGTGTAGGGCCATTCACCTATGCTATTGGTGGTGTCTTGACTGAAGCGGAGACTTTGATCTCTACTGCGCAGTCTATTTGTCGCACCAATCAAGAACGGTATCTCCGCTGCCAGAGTGGTACTCTTCTTGGTATGTGTGATTGTCAGGGGAAGTAGAATGCGTTGTGTGGGTGCAAGTCAGATGTGAGGTTGAGACCACATCTATAGCATATTGGTGGGGTGGGAGGGTTCTCTTAGAAGGGTCGATTTTTTCCTGGAGTTTGTACTCCTTTCAACTAGTTAGGGCATACCTTTCAACTATTATAGGCTTTTAAAAGGGTGGGGGGTAGGTTCCTTAGAGAAGATTGTGTTTTCCATTGGAAGATTCTTCTCTTGTTCAGTTAGCACGGGGTGGGTTGTGCCAACATATACTAGGTTGGTGGGATGAAGTAGTTCCCTGGGGAGGGTGTCTGTGTGATGTCACTTTTTGCTGTGACTAGGATCTCTGCTGCGCCTTCTGCTTATCACACAAATCAGTAAAACATCTCAGCAGCCAAGCTGCTACTGATGTGTGTGATGCCGGGGAGGTAGCAGACGCAGTTTAGCGCCAAGTCTAACTGAAGTTGACGCTACACATATAGTGAACCGGAGGTGCAGGTAGGGTCCCAGAGAAGATTGATTTCCAGTGGAAGATTCTTCTCATGTTAGGTTAGCACTGGGTGGGAAGCCGACATACAGCATGTTGGTGGGATGAAATTATTCCCTGGGGAGAGTGTCTTAATCTGGGAGGGTTTTTTTGCTGATAAATCAGCAGTGTAGGGCCATTCACCTATGCTATTGGTGGTGTCTTGACTGAAGCTGAGACTTTGATCTCTACTGCGCGGTCTATTTTTCGCACAAATCCAGAACGGTATTTTCGCTGCCAGAGTGGTACTCTTCTTGGTATGTGTCATTGTCAGGGGAAGTAGAATGCGTTGTGTGGGTCCAAGTCAGATGTGAGGTTGAGACCACATCTATAGCATATTGGTGGGGTGGGAGGGTTCACTTAGAAGGGTAAATTTTTTCCTGGAGTTTGTACTCCTTTCAACTAGTTAGGGCATACCTTTCAACTATTATAGGCTTTTAAAAGGGTGGGGGGTAGGTTCCTTAGAGAAGATTGTGTTTTCCATTGGAAGATTCTTCTCTTGTTCAGTTAGCACGGGGTGGGTTGTGCCAACATATACTAGGTTGGTGGGATGAAGTAGTTCCCTGGGGAGGGTGTCTGTGTGATGTCACTTTTTGCTGTGACTAGGATCTCTGCTGCGCCTTCTGCTTATCACACAAATCAGTAAAACATCTCAGCAGCCAAGCTGCTACTGATGTGTGTGATGCCGGGGAGGTAGGAGACGCAGTTTAGCGCTAAGTCTAACTGAAGTTGACGCCACACATATAGTGAACCGGAGGTGCAGGTAGGGTCCCAGAGAAGATTGATTTCCAGTGGAAGATTCTTCTCATGTTAGGTTAGCACTGGGTGGGAAGCCGACATACAGCATGTTGGTGGGATGAAATTGTTCCCTGGGGAGGGTGTCTTAATCTGGGAGGGTTTTTTTGCTGATAAATCAGCAGTGTAGGGCCATTCACCTATGCTATTGGTGGTGTCTTGACTGAAGCGGAGACTTTGATCTCTACTGCGCAGTCTATTTGTCGCACCAATCAAGAACGGTATCTCCGCTGCCAGAGTGGTACTCTTCTTGGTATGTGTGATTGTCAGGGGAAGTAGAATGCGTTGTGTGGGTGCAAGTCAGATGTGAGGTTGAGACCACATCTATAGCATATTGGTGGGGTGGGAGGGTTCTCTTAGAAGGGTCGATTTTTTCCTGGAGTTTGTACTCCTTTCAACTAGTTAGGGCATACCTTTCAACTATTATAGGCTTTTAAAAGGGTGGGGGGTAGGTTCCTTAGAGAAGATTGTGTTTTCCATTGGAAGATTCTTCTCTTGTTCAGTTAGCACGGGGTGGGTTGTGCCAACATATACTAGGTTGGTGGGATGAAGTAGTTCCCTGGGGAGGGTGTCTGTGTGATGTCACTTTTTGCTGTGACTAGGATCTCTGCTGCGCCTTCTGCTTATCACACAAATCAGTAAAACATCTCAGCAGCCAAGCTGCTACTGATGTGTGTGATGCCGGGGAGGTAGGAGACGCAGTTTAGCGCCAAGTCTAACTGAAGTTGACGCTACACATATAGTGAACCGGAGGTGCAGGTAGGGTCCCAGAGAAGATTGATTTCCAGTGGAAGATTCTTCTCATGTTAGGTTAGCACTGGGTGGGAAGCCGACATACAGCATGTTGGTGGGATGAAATTATTCCCTGGGGAGAGTGTCTTAATCTGGGAGGGTTTTTTTGCTGATAAATCAGCAGTGTAGGGCCATTCACCTATGCTATTGGTGGTGTCTTGACTGAAGCTGAGACTTTGATCTCTACTGCGCGGTCTATTTTTCGCACAAATCCAGAACGGTATTTTCGCTGCCAGAGTGGTACTCTTCTTGGTATGTGTCATTGTCAGGGGAAGTAGAATGCGTTGTGTGGGTCCAAGTCAGATGTGAGGTTGAGACCACATCTATAGCATATTGGTGGGGTGGGAGGGTTCACTTAGAAGGGTAAATTTTTTCCTGGAGTTTGTACTCCTTTCAACTAGTTAGGGCATACCTTTCAACTATTATAGGCTTTTAAAAGGGTGGGGGGTAGGTTCCTTAGAGAAGATTGTGTTTTCCATTGGAAGATTCTTCTCTTGTTCAGTTAGCACGGGGTGGGTTGTGCCAACATATACTAGGTTGGTGGGATGAAGTAGTTCCCTGGGGAGGGTGTCTGTGTGATGTCACTTTTTGCTGTGACTAGGATCTCTGCTGCGCCTTCTGCTTATCACACAAATCAGTAAAACATCTCAGCAGCCAAGCTGCTACTGATGTGTGTGATGCCGGGGAGGTAGGAGACGCAGTTTAGCGCTAAGTCTAACTGAAGTTGACGCCACACATATAGTGAACCGGAGGTGCAGGTAGGGTCCCAGAGAAGATTGATTTCCAGTGGAAGATTCTTCTCATGTTAGGTTAGCACTGGGTGGGAAGCCGACATACAGCATGTTGGTGGGATGAAATTGTTCCCTGGGGAGGGTGTCTTAATCTGGGAGGGTTTTTTTGCTGATAAATCAGCAGTGTAGGGCCATTCACCTATGCTATTGGTGGTGTCTTGACTGAAGCTGAGACTTTGATCTCGACTGCGCGGTCTATTTTTCGCACAAATCCAGAACGGTATTTTCGCTGCCAGAGTGGTACTCTTCTTGGTATGTGTCATTGTCAGGGGAAGTAGAATGCGTTGTGTGGGTCCAAGTCAGATGTGAGGTTGAGACCACATCTATAGCATATTGGTGGGGTGGGAGGGTTCACTTAGAAGGGTAAATTTTTTCCTGGAGTTTGTACTCCTTTCAACTAGTTAGGGCATACCTTTCAACTATTATAGGCTTTTAAAAGGGTGGGGGGTAGGTTCCTTAGAGAAGATTGTGTTTTCCATTGGAAGATTCTTCTCTTGTTCAGTTAGCACAGGGTGGGTTGTGCCAACATATACTAGGTTGGTGGGATGAAGTAGTTCCCTGGGGAGGGTGTCTGTGTGATGTCACTTTTTGCTGTGACTAGGATCTCTGCTGCGCCTTCTGCTTATCACACAAATCAGTAAAACATCTCAGCAGCCAAGCTGCTACTGATGTGTGTGATGCCGGGGAGGTAGGAGACGCAGTTTAGCGCCAAGTCTAACTGAAGTTGACGCCACACATGTAGAGAACCGGAGGTGCGGGTTGGGTCCCAGAGAAGATTGATTTCCAGTGGAAGATACTTCTCATGTTAGGTTAGCACTGGGTGGGAAGCCGACATACAGCATGTTGGTGGGATGAAATTGTTCCCTGGGGAGGGTGTCTTAATCTGGGAGGTTTATTTTGCTGATAAATCAGCAGTGTAGGGCCATTCACCTATGCTATTGGTGGTGTCTTGACTGAAGCGGAGACTTTGATCTCTACTGCGCAGTCTATTTGTCGCACCAATCAAGAACGGTATCTCCGCTGCCAGAGTGGTACTCTTCTTGGTATGTGTGATTGTCAGGGGAAGTAGAATGCGTTGTGTGGGTGCAAGTCAGATGTGAGGTTGAGACCACATCTATAGCATATTGGTGGGGTGGGAGGGGTCTCTTAGAAGGGTAGATTTTTTTTTCCTGGAGTTTGTACTCCTTTCAACTAGTTAGGGCATACCTTTCAACTATTATAGGCTTTTAAAAGGGTGGGGGGTAGGTTCCTTAGAGAACATTGTGTTTTCCATTGGAAGATTCTTCTCTTGTTCAGTTAGCACGGGGTGGGTTGTGCCAACATATACTAGGTTGGTGGGATGAAGTAGTTCCCTGGGGAGGGTGTCTGTGTGATGTCACTTTTTGCTGTGACTAGGATCTCTGCTGCGCCTTCCGCTTATCACACAAATCAGTAAAACATCTCAGCAGCCAAGCTGCTACTGATGTGTGTGATGCCGGGGAGGTAGGAGACGCAGTTTAGCGCCAAGTCTAACTGAAGTTGACGCCACACATATAGTGAACCGGAGGTGCAGGTAGGGTCCCAGAGAAGATTGATTTCCAGTGGAAGATTCTTCTCATGTTAGGTTAGCACTGGGTGGGAAGCCGACATACAGCATGTTGGTGGGATGAAATTGTTCCCTGGGGAGGGTGTCTTAATCTGGGAGGGTTTTTTTGCTGATAAATCAGCAGTGTAGGGCCATTCACCTATGCTATTGGTGGTGTCTTGACTTAAGCTGAGACTTTGATCTCTACTGCGCGGTCTATTTTTCGCACAAATCCAGAACGGTATTTTCGCTGCCAGAGTGGTACTCTTCTTTGTATGTGTCATTGTCAGGGGAAGTAGAATGCGTTGTGTGGGTCCAAGTCAGATGTGAGGTTGAGACCACATCTATAGCATATTGGTGGGGTGGGAGGGTTCACTTAGAAGGGTAAATTTTTTCCTGGAGTTTGTACTCCTTTCAACTAGTTAGGGCATACCTTTCAACTATTATAGGCTTTTAAAAGGGTGGGGGGTAGGTTCCTTAGAGAAGATTGTGTTTTCCATTGGAAGATTCTTCTCTTGTTCAGTTAGCACGGGGTGGGTTGTGCCAACCTATACTAGGTTGATGGGATGAAGTAGTTCCCTGGGGAGGGTGTCTGTGTGATGTCACTTTTTGCTGTGACTAGGATCTCTGCTGCGCCTTCTGCTTATCACACAAATCAGTAAAACATCTCAGCAGCCAAGCTGCTACTGATGTGTGTGATGCCGGGGAGGTAGGAGACGCAGTTTAGCGCCAAGTCTAACTGAAGTTGACGCCACACATGTAGTGAACCGGAGGTGCGGGTGGGGTCCCAGAGAAGATTGATTTCCAGTGGAAGATACTTCTCATGTTAGGTTAGCACTGGGTGGAAAGCCGACATACAGCATGTTGGTGGGATGAAATTGTTCCCTGGGGAGGGTGTCTTAATCTGGGAGGTTTATTTTGCTGATAAATCAGCAGTGTAGGGCCATTCACCTATGCTATTGGTGGTGTCTTGACTGAAGCAGAGACTTTGATCTCTACTGCGCAGTCTATTTGTCGCACCAATCAAGAATGGTATCTCCGCTGCCAGAGTGGTACTCTTCTTGGTATGTGTGATTTTTAGGGGAAGTAGAATGCGTTGTGTGGGTCCAAGTCAGATGTGAGGTTGAGACCACATCTATAGCATATTGGTGGGGTGGGAGGGTTCTCTTAGAAGGGTAGATTTTTTCCTGGAGTTTGTACTCCTTTCAACTAGTTAGGGCATACCTTTCAACTATTATAGGCTTTTAAAAGGGTGGGGGGTAGGTTCCTTAGAGAAGATTGTGTTTTCCATTGGAAGATTCTTCTCTTGTTCAGTTAGCACGGGGTGGGTTGTGCCAACATATACTAGGTTGGTGGGATGAAGTAGTTCCCTGGGGAGGGTGTCTGTGTGATGTAACTTTTTGCTGTGACTAGGATCTCTGCTGCGCCTTCTGCTTATCACACAAATCAGTAAAACATCTCAGCAGCCAAGCTGCTACTGATGTGTGTGATGCCGGGGAGGTAGGAGACGCAGTTTAGCGCCAAGTCTAACTGAAGTTGACGCCACACATATAGTGAACCGGAGGTGCAGGTAGGGTCCCAGAGAAGATCGATTTCCAGTGGAAGATTCTTCTCATGTTAGGTTAGCACTGGGTGGGAAGCCGACATACAGCATGTTGGTGGGATGAAATTGTTCCCTGGGTAGGGTGTCTTAATCTGGGAGGGTTTTTTTGCTGATAAATCAGCAGTGTAGGGCCATTCACCTATGCTATTGGTGGTGTCTTGACTTAAGCTGAGACTTTGATCTCTACTGCGCGGTCTATTTTTCGCACAAATCCAGAACGGTATTTTCGCTGCCAGAGTGGTACTCTTCTTGGTATGTGTCATTGTCAGGGGAAGTAGAATGCCTTGTGTGGGTCCAAGTCAGATGTGAGGTTGAGACCACATCTATAGCATATTGGTGGGGTGGGAGGGTTCACTTAGAAGGGTAAATTTTTTCCTGGAGTTTGTACTCCTTTCAACTAGTTAGGGCATACCTTTCAACTATTATAGGCTTTTAAAAGGGTGGGGGGTAGGTTCCTTAGAGAAGATTGTGTTTTCCATTGGAAGATTCTTCTCTTGTTTAGTTAGCACAGGGTGGGTTGTGCCAACATATACTAGGTTGGTGGGATGAAGTAGTTCCCTGGGGAGGGTGTCTGTGTGATGTCACTTTTTGCTGTGACTAGGATCTCTGCTGCGCCTTCTGCTTATCACACAAATCAGTAAAACATCTCAGCAGCCAAGCTGCTACTGATGTGTGTGATTCCGGGGAGGTAGGAGACGCAGTTTAGCGCCAAGTCTAACTGAAGTTGACGCCACACATGTAGTGAACCGGAGGTGCGGGTGGGGTCCCAGAGAAGATTGATTTCCAGTGGAAGATACTTCTCATGTTAGGTTAGCACTGGGTGGGAAGCCGACATACAGCATGTTGGTGGGATGAAATTGTTCCCTGGGGAGGGTGTCTTAATCTGTGAGGTTTATTTTGCTGATAAATCAGCAGTGTAGGGCCATTCACCTATGCTATTGGTGGTGTCTTGACTGAAGCGGAGACTTTGATCTCTACTGCGCAGTCTATTTGTCGCACCAATCAAAAACGGTATCTCCGCTGCCAGAGTGGTACTCTTCTTGGTATGTGTGATTGTTAAGGGAAGTAGAATGCGTTGTGTGGGTGCAAGTCAGATGTGAGGTTGAGACCACATCTATAGCATATTGGTGGGGTGGGAGGGTTCTCTTAGAAGGGTAGATTTTTTCCTGGAGTTTGTACTCCTTTCAACTAGTTAGGGCATACCTTTCAACTATTATAGGCTTTTAAAAGGGTGGGGGGTAGGTTCCTTAGAGAAGATTGTGTTTTCCATTGGAAGATTCTTCTCTTGTTCAGTTAGCACGGGGTGGGTTGTGCCAACATATACTAGGTTGGTGGGATGAAGTAGTTCCCTGGGGAGGGTGTCTGTGTGATGTCACTTTTTGCTGTGACTAGGATCTCTGCTGCGCCTTCTGCTTATCACACAAATCAGTAAAACATCTCAGCAGCCAAGCTGCTACTGATGTGTGTGATGCCGGGGAGGTAGGAGACGCAGTTTAGCGCTAAGTCTAACTGAAGTTGACGCCACACATATAGTGAACCGGAGGTGCAGGTAGGGTCCCAGAGAAGATTGATTTCCAGTGGAAGATTCTTCTCATGTTAGGTTAGCACTGGGTGGGAAGCCGACATACAGCATGTTGGTGGGATGAAATTGTTCCCTGGGGAGGGTGTCTTAATCTGGGAGGGTTTTTTTGCTGATAAATCAGCAGTGTAGGGCCATTCACCTATGCTATTGGTGGTGTCTTGACTGAAGCTGAGACTTTGATCTCGACTGCGCGGTCTATTTTTCGCACAAATCCAGAACGGTATTTTCGCTGCCAGAGTGGTACTCTTCTTGGTATGTGTGATTGTCAGGGGAAGTAGAATGCGTTGTGTGGGTCCAAGTCAGATGTGAGGTTGAGACCACATCTATAGCATATTGGTGGGGTGGGAGGGTTCACTTAGAAGGGTAAATTTTTTCCTGGAGTTTGTACTCCTTTCAACTAGTTAGGGCATACCTTTCAACTATTATAGGCTTTTAAAAGGGTGGGGGGTAGGTTCCTTAGAGAAGATTGTGTTTTCCATTGGAAGATTCTTCTCTTGTTCAGTTAGCACGGGGAGGGTTGTGCCAACATATACTAGGTTGGTGGGATGAAGTAGTTCCCTGGGGAGGGTGTCTGTGTGATGTCACTTTTTGCTGTGACTAGGATCTCTGCTGCGCCTTCTGCTTATCACACAAATCAGTAAAACATCTCAGCAGCCAAGCTGCTACTGATGTGTGTGATGCCGGGGAGGTAGGAGACGCAGTTTAGCGCCAAGTCTAACTGAAGTTGACGCCACACATGTAGTGAACCGGAGGTGCGGGTGGGGTCCCAGAGAAGATTGATTTCCAGTGGAAGATACTTCTCATGTTAGGTTAGCACTGGGTGGGAAGCCGACATACAGCATGTTGGTGGGATGAAATTGTTCCCTGGGGAGGGTGTCTTAATCTGGGAGGTTTATTTTGCTGATAAATCAGCAGTGTAGGGCCATTCACCTATGCTATTGGTGGTGTCTTGACTGAAGCGGAGACTTTGATCTCTACTGCGCAGTCTATTTGTCGCACCAATCAAGAACGGTATCTCCGCTGCCAGAGTGGTACTCTTCTTGGTATGTGTGATTGTCAGGGGAAGTAGAATGCGTTGTGTGGGTGCAAGTCAGATGTGAGGTTGAGACCACATCTATAGCATATTGGTGGGGTGGGAGGGTTCTCTTAGAAGGGTAGATTTTTTTTTCCTGGAGTTTGTACTCCTTTCAACTAGTTAGGGCATACCTTTCAACTATTATAGGCTTTTAAAAGGGTGGGGGGTAGGTTCCTTAGAGAACATTGTGTTTTCCATTGGAAGATTCTTCTCTTGTTCAGTTAGCACGGGGTGGGTTGTGCCAACATATACTAGGTTGGTGGGATGAAGTAGTTCCCTGGGGAGGGTGTCTGTGTGATGTCACTTTTTGCTGTGACTAGGATCTCTGCTGCGCCTTCTGCTTATCACACAAATCAGTAAAACATCTCAGCAGCCAAGCTGCTACTGATGTGTGTGATGCCGGGGAGGTAGGAGACGCAGTTTAGCGCCAAGTCTAACTGAAGTTGACGCCACACATATAGTGAACCGGAGGAGCAGGTAGGGTCCCAGAGAAGATTGATTTCCAGTGGAAGATTCTTCTCATGTTAGGTTAGCACTGGGTGGGAAGCCGACATACAGCATGTTGGTGGGATGAAATTGTTCCCTGGGGAGGGTGTCTTAATCTGGGAGGGTTTTTTTGCTGATAAATCAGCAGTGTAGGGCCATTCACCTATGCTATTGGTGGTGTCTTGACTTAAGCTGAGACTTTGATCTCTACTGCGCGGTCTATTTTTCGCACAAATCCAGAACGGTATTTTCGCTGCCAGAGTGGTACTCTTCTTGGTATGTGTCATTGTCAGGGGAAGTAGAATGCGTTGTGTGGGTCCAAGTCAGATGTGAGGTTGAGACCACATCTATAGCATATTGGTGGGGTGGGAGGGTTCACTTAGAAGGGTAAATTTTTTCCTGGAGTTTGTACTCCTTTCAACTAGTTAGGGCATACCTTTCAACTATTATAGGCTTTTAAAGGGGTGGGGGGTAGGTTCCTTAGAGAAGATTGTGTTTTCCATTGGAAGATTCTTCTCTTGTTCAGTTAGCACAGGGTGGGTTGTGCCAACATATACTAGGTTGGTGGGATGAAGTAGTTCCCTGGGGAGGGTGTCTGTGTGATGTCACTTTTTGCTGTGACTAGGATCTCTGCTGCGCCTTCTGCTTATCACACAAATCAGTAAAACATCTCAGCAGCCAAGCTGCTACTGATGTGTGTGATTCCGGGGAGGTAGGAGACGCAGTTTAGCGCCAAGTCTAACTGAAGTTGACGCCACACATGTAGTGAACCGGAGGTGCGGGTGGGGTCCCAGAGAAGATTGATTTCCAGTGGAAGATACTTCTCATGTTAGGTTAGCACTGGGTGGGAAGCCGACATACAGCATGTTGGTGGGATGAAATTGTTCCCTGGGGAGGGTGTCTTAATCTGTGAGGTTTATTTTGCTGATAAATCAGCAGTGTAGGGCCATTCACCTATGCTATTGGTGGTGTCTTGACTGAAGCGGAGACTTTGATCTCTACTGCGCAGTCTATTTGTCGCACCAATCAAAAACGGTATCTCCGCTGCCAGAGTGGTACTCTTCTTGGTATGTGTGATTGTTAAGGGAAGTAGAATGCGTTGTGTGGGTGCAAGTCAGATGTGAGGTTGAGACCACATCTATAGCATATTGGTGGGGTGGGAGGGTTCTCTTAGAAGGGTAGATTTTTTCCTGGAGTTTGTACTCCTTTCAACTAGTTAGGGCATACCTTTCAACTATTATAGGCTTTTAAAAGGGTGGGGGGTAGGTTCCTTAGAGAAGATTGTGTTTTCCATTGGAAGATTCTTCTCTTGTTCAGTTAGCACGGGGTGGGTTGTGCCAACATATACTAGGTTGGTGGGATGAAGTAGTTCCCTGGGGAGGGTGTCTGTGTGATGTCACTTTTTGCTGTGACTAGGATCTCTGCTGCGCCTTCTGCTTATCACACAAATCAGTAAAACATCTCAGCAGCCAAGCTGCTACTGATGTGTGTGATGCCGGGGAGGTAGGAGACGCAGTTTAGCGCTAAGTCTAACTGAAGTTGACGCCACACATATAGTGAACCGGAGGTGCAGGTAGGGTCCCAGAGAAGATTGATTTCCAGTGGAAGATTCTTCTCATGTTAGGTTAGCACTGGGTGGGAAGCCGACATACAGCATGTTGGTGGGATGAAATTGTTCCCTGGGGAGGGTGTCTTAATCTGGGAGGGTTTTTTTGCTGATAAATCAGCAGTGTAGGGCCATTCACCTATGCTATTGGTGGTGTCTTGACTGAAGCTGAGACTTTGATCTCGACTGCGCGGTCTATTTTTCGCACAAATCCAGAACGGTATTTTCGCTGCCAGAGTGGTACTCTTCTTGGTATGTGTGATTGTCAGGGGAAGTAGAATGCGTTGTGTGGGTCCAAGTCAGATGTGAGGTTGAGACCACATCTATAGCATATTGGTGGGGTGGGAGGGTTCACTTAGAAGGGTAAATTTTTTCCTGGAGTTTGTACTCCTTTCAACTAGTTAGGGCATACCTTTCAACTATTATAGGCTTTTAAAAGGGTGGGGGGTAGGTTCCTTAGAGAAGATTGTGTTTTCCATTGGAAGATTCTTCTCTTGTTCAGTTAGCACGGGGAGGGTTGTGCCAACATATACTAGGTTGGTGGGATGAAGTAGTTCCCTGGGGAGGGTGTCTGTGTGATGTCACTTTTTGCTGTGACTAGGATCTCTGCTGCGCCTTCTGCTTATCACACAAATCAGTAAAACATCTCAGCAGCCAAGCTGCTACTGATGTGTGTGATGCCGGGGAGGTAGGAGACGCAGTTTAGCGCCAAGTCTAACTGAAGTTGACGCCACACATGTAGTGAACCGGAGGTGCGGGTGGGGTCCCAGAGAAGATTGATTTCCAGTGGAAGATACTTCTCATGTTAGGTTAGCACTGGGTGGGAAGCCGACATACAGCATGTTGGTGGGATGAAATTGTTCCCTGGGGAGGGTGTCTTAATCTGGGAGGTTTATTTTGCTGATAAATCAGCAGTGTAGGGCCATTCACCTATGCTATTGGTGGTGTCTTGACTGAAGCGGAGACTTTGATCTCTACTGCGCAGTCTATTTGTCGCACCAATCAAGAACGGTATCTCCGCTGCCAGAGTGGTACTCTTCTTGGTATGTGTGATTGTCAGGGGAAGTAGAATGCGTTGTGTGGGTGCAAGTCAGATGTGAGGTTGAGACCACATCTATAGCATATTGGTGGGGTGGGAGGGTTCTCTTAGAAGGGTAGATTTTTTTTTCCTGGAGTTTGTACTCCTTTCAACTAGTTAGGGCATACCTTTCAACTATTATAGGCTTTTAAAAGGGTGGGGGGTAGGTTCCTTAGAGAACATTGTGTTTTCCATTGGAAGATTCTTCTCTTGTTCAGTTAGCACGGGGTGGGTTGTGCCAACATATACTAGGTTGGTGGGATGAAGTAGTTCCCTGGGGAGGGTGTCTGTGTGATGTCACTTTTTGCTGTGACTAGGATCTCTGCTGCGCCTTCTGCTTATCACACAAATCAGTAAAACATCTCAGCAGCCAAGCTGCTACTGATGTGTGTGATGCCGGGGAGGTAGGAGACGCAGTTTAGCGCCAAGTCTAACTGAAGTTGACGCCACACATATAGTGAACCGGAGGAGCAGGTAGGGTCCCAGAGAAGATTGATTTCCAGTGGAAGATTCTTCTCATGTTAGGTTAGCACTGGGTGGGAAGCCGACATACAGCATGTTGGTGGGATGAAATTGTTCCCTGGGGAGGGTGTCTTAATCTGGGAGGGTTTTTTTGCTGATAAATCAGCAGTGTAGGGCCATTCACCTATGCTATTGGTGGTGTCTTGACTTAAGCTGAGACTTTGATCTCTACTGCGCGGTCTATTTTTCGCACAAATCCAGAACGGTATTTTCGCTGCCAGAGTGGTACTCTTCTTGGTATGTGTCATTGTCAGGGGAAGTAGAATGCGTTGTGTGGGTCCAAGTCAGATGTGAGGTTGAGACCACATCTATAGCATATTGGTGGGGTGGGAGGGTTCACTTAGAAGGGTAAATTTTTTCCTGGAGTTTGTACTCCTTTCAACTAGTTAGGGCATACCTTTCAACTATTATAGGCTTTTAAAGGGGTGGGGGGTAGGTTCCTTAGAGAAGATTGTGTTTTCCATTGGAAGATTCTTCTCTTGTTCAGTTAGCACAGGGTGGGTTGTGCCAACATATACTAGGTTGGTGGGATGAAGTAGTTCCCTGGGGAGGGTGTCTGTGTGATGTCACTTTTTGCTGTGACTAGGATCTCTGCTGCGCCTTCTGCTTATCACACAAATCAGTAAAACATCTCAGCAGCCAAGCTGCTACTGATGTGTGTGATGCCGGGGAGGTAGGAGACGCAGTTTAGCGCCAAGTCTAACTGAAGTTGACGCCACACATGTAGTGAACCGGAGGTGCGGGTGGGGTCCCAGAGAAGATTGATTTCCAGTGGAAGATACTTCTCATGTTAGGTTAGCACTGGGTGGGAAGCCGACATACAGCATGTTGGTGGGATGAAATTGTTCCCTGGGGAGGGTGTCTTAATCTGGGAGGTTTATTTTGCTGATAAATCAGCAGTGTAGGGCCATTCACCTATGCTATTGGTGGTGTCTTGACTGAAGCGGAGACTTTGATCTCTACTGCGCAGTCTATTTGTCGCACCAATCAAGAACGGTATCTCCGCTGCCAGAGTGGTACTCTTCTTGGTATGTGTGATTGTCAGGGGAAGTAGAATGCGTTGTGTGGGTGCAAGTCAGATGTGAGGTTGAGACCACATCTATAGCATATTGGTGGGGTGGGAGGGTTCTCTTAGAAGGGTAGATTTTTTTTTCCTGGAGTTTGTACTCCTTTCAACTAGTTAGGGCATACCTTTCAACTATTATAGGCTTTTAAAAGGGTGGGGGGTAGGTTCCTTAGAGAACATTGTGTTTTCCATTGGAAGATTCTTCTCTTGTTCAGTTAGCACGGGGTGGGTTGTGCCAACATATACTAGGTTGGTGGGATGAAGTAGTTCCCTGGGGAGGGTGTCTGTGTGATGTCACTTTTTGCTGTGACTAGGATCTCTGCTGCGCCTTCTGCTTATCACACAAATCAGTAAAACATCTCAGCAGCCAAGCTGCTACTGATGTGTGTGATGCCGGGGAGGTAGGAGACGCAGTTTAGCGCCAAGTCTAACTGAAGTTGACGCCACACATATAGTGAACCGGAGGAGCAGGTAGGGTCCCAGAGAAGATTGATTTCCAGTGGAAGATTCTTCTCATGTTAGGTTAGCACTGGGTGGGAAGCCGACATACAGCATGTTGGTGGGATGAAATTGTTCCCTGGGGAGGGTGTCTTAATCTGGGAGGGTTTTTTTGCTGATAAATCAGCAGTGTAGGGCCATTCACCTATGCTATTGGTGGTGTCTTGACTTAAGCTGAGACTTTGATCTCTACTGCGCGGTCTATTTTTCGCACAAATCCAGAACGGTATTTTCGCTGCCAGAGTGGTACTCTTCTTGGTATGTGTCATTGTCAGGGGAAGTAGAATGCGTTGTGTGGGTCCAAGTCAGATGTGAGGTTGAGACCACATCTATAGCATATTGGTGGGGTGGGAGGGTTCACTTAGAAGGGTAAATTTTTTCCTGGAGTTTGTACTCCTTTCAACTAGTTAGGGCATACCTTTCAACTATTATAGGCTTTTAAAAGGGTGGGGGGTAGGTTCCTTAGAGAAGATTGTGTTTTCCATTGGAAGATTCTTCTCTTGTTCAGTTAGCACGGGGTGGGTTGTGCCAACATATACTAGGTTGGTGGGATGAAGTAGTTCCCTGGGGAGGGTGTCTGTGTGATGTCACTTTTTGCTGTGACTAGGATCTCTGCTGCGCCTTCTGCTTATCACACAAATCAGTAAAACATCTCAGCAGCCAAGCTGCTACTGATGTGTGTGATGCCGGGGAGGTAGGAGACGCAGTTTAGCGCCAAGTCTAACTGAAGTTGACGCCACACATATAGTGAACCGGAGGTGCAGGTAGGGTCCCAGAGAAGATTGATTTCCAGTGGAAGATTCTTCTCATGTTAGGTTAGCACTGGGTGGGAAGCCGACATACAGCATGTTGGTGGGATGAAATTGTTCCCTGGGGAGGGTGTCTTAATCTGGGAGGGTTTTTTTGCTGATAAATCAGCAGTGTAGGGCCATTCACCTATGCTATTGGTGGTGTCTTGACTTAAGCTGAGACTTTGATCTCTACTACGCAGTTTATTTTTCGCACAAATCCAGAACGGTATTTTCGCTGCCAGAGTGGTACTCTTCTTGGTATGTGTCATTGTCAGGGGAAGTAGAATGCGTTGTGTAGGTCCAAGTCAGATGTGAGGTTGAGACCACATCTATAGCATATTGGTGGGGCGGGAGGGTTCACTTAGAAGGGTAAATTTTTTCCTGGAGTTTGTACTCCTTTCAACTAGTTAGGGCATACCTTTCAACTATTATAGGCTTTTAAAAGGGTGGGGGGTAGGTTCTTTAGAGAAGATTGTGTTTTCCATTGGAAGATTCTTCTCTTGTTCAGTTAGCACGGGGTGGGTTGTGCCAACATATACTAGGTTGGTGGGATGAAGTAGTTCCCTGGGGAGGGTGTCTGTGTGATGTCACTTTTTGCTGTGACTAGGATCTCTGCTGCGCCTTCTGCTTATCACACAAATCAGTAAAACATCTCAGCAGCCAAGCTGCTACTGATGTGTGTGATGCCGGGGAGGTAGGAGACGCAGTTTAGCGCCAAGTCTAACTGAAGTTGACGCCACACATGTAGTGAACCGGAGGTGCGGGTGGGGTCCCAGAGAAGATTGATTTCCAGTGGAAGATACTTCTCATGTTAGGTTAGCACTGGGTGGGAAGCCGACATACAGCATGTTGGTGGGATGAAATTGTTCCCTGGGGAGGGTGTCTTAATCTGGGAGGTTTATTTTGCTGATAAATCAGCAGTGTAGGGCCATTCACCTATGCTATTGGTGGTGTCTTGACTGAAGCAGAGACTTTGATCTCTACTGCGCAGTCTATTTGTCGCACCAATCAAGAACGGTATCTCCGCTGCCAGAGTGGTACTCTTCTTGGTATGTGTGATTGTCAGGGGAAGTAGAATGCGTTGTGTGGGTGCAAGTCAGATGTGAGGTTGAGACCACATCTATAGCATATTGGTGGGGTGGGAGGGTTCTCTTAGAAGGGTAGATTTTTTCCTGGAGTTTGTACTCCTTTCAACTAGTTAGGGCATACCTTTCAACTATTATAGGCTTTTAAAAGGGTGGGGGGTAGGTTCCTTAGAGAAGATTGTGTTTTCCATTGGAAGATTCTTCTCTTGTTCAGTTAGCACGGGGTGGGTTGTGCCAACATATACTAGGTTGGTGGGATGAAGTAGTTCCCTGGGGAGGGTGTCTGTGTGATGTCACTTTTTGCTGTGACTAGGATCTCTGCTGCGCCTTCTGCTTATCACACAAATCAGTAAAACATCTCAGCAGCCAAGCTGCTACTGATGTGTGTGATGCCGGGGAGGTAGGAGACGCAGTTTAGCGCTAAGTCTAACTGAAGTTGACGCCACACATATAGTGAACCGGAGGTGCAGGTAGGGTCCCAGAGAAGATTGATTTCCAGTGGAAGATTCTTCTCATGTTAGGTTAGCACTGGGTGGGAAGCCGACATACAGCATGTTGGTGGGATGAAATTGTTCCCTGGGGAGGGTGTCTTAATCTGGGAGGGTTTTTTTGCTGATAAATCAGCAGTGTAGGGCCATTCACCTATGCTATTGGTGGTGTCTTGACTGAAGCTGAGACTTTGATCTCGACTGCGCGGCCTATTTTTCGCACAAATCCAGAACGGTATTTTCGCTGCCAGAGTGGTACTCTTCTTGGTATGTGTCATTGTCAGGGGAAGTAGAATGCGTTGTGTGGGTCCAAGTCAGATGTGAGGTTAAGACCACATCTATAGCATATTGGTGGGGTGGGAGGGTTCTCTTAGAAGGGTAGATTTTTTCCTGGAGTTTGTACTCCTTTCAACTAGTTAGGGCATACCTTTCAACTATTATAGGCTTTTAAAAGGGTGGGGGGTAGGTTCCTTAGAGAAGATTGTGTTTTCCATTGGAAGATTCTTCTCTTGTTCAGTTAGCACGGGGTGGGTTGTGCCAACATATACTAGGTTGGTGGGATGAAGTAGTTCCCTGGGGAGGGTGTCTGTGTGATGTCACTTTTTGCTGTGACTAGGATCTCTGCTGCGCCTTCTGCTTATCACACAAATCAGTAAAACATCTCAGCAGCCAAGCTGCTACTGATGTGTGTGATGCCGGGGAGGTAGGAGACGCAGTTTAGCGCCAAGTCTTACTGAAGTTAACGCCACACATGTAGTGAACCGGAGGTGCGGGTGGGGTCCCAGAGAAGATTGATTTCCAGTGGAAGATACTTCTCATGTTAGGTTAGCACTGGGTGGGAAGCC
Source organism: Hyperolius riggenbachi (assembly GCF_040937935.1). Classification (NCBI taxonomy): domain Eukaryota; kingdom Metazoa; phylum Chordata; class Amphibia; order Anura; family Hyperoliidae; genus Hyperolius; species Hyperolius riggenbachi. Next base: position 452,072,461 of record NC_090647.1, on the reverse strand, counting down.
GACATACAGCATGTTGGTGGGATGAAATTGTTCCCTGGGGAGGGTGTCTTAATCTGGGAGGTTTATTTTGCTGATAAATCAGCAGTGTAGGGCCATTCACCTATGCTATTGGTGGTGTCTTGACTGAAGCAGAGACTTTGATCTCTACTGCGCAGTCTATTTGTCGCACCAATCAAGAACGGTATCTCCGCTGCCAGAGTGGTACTCTTCTTGGTATGTGTGATTTTTAGGGGAAGTAGAATGCGTTGTGTGGGTCCAAGTCAGATGTGAGGTTGAGACCACATCTATAGCATATTGGTGGGGTGGGAGGGTTCTCTTAGAAGGGTAGATTTTTTCCTGGAGTTTGTACTCCTTTCAACTAGTTAGGGCATACCTTTCAACTATTATAGGCTTTTAAAAGGGTGGGGGGTAGGTTCCTTAGAGAAGATTGTGTTTTCTATTGGAAGATTCTTCTCTTGTTCAGTTAGCACTGGGTGGGTTGTGCCAACATATACTAGGTTGGTGGGATGAAGTAGTTCCCTGGGGAGGGTGTCTGTGTGATGTCACTTTTTGCTGTGACTAGGATCTCTGCTGCGCCTTCTGCTTATCACACAAATCAGTAAAACATCTCAGCAGCCAAGCTGCTACTGATGTGTGTGATGCCGGGGAGGTAGGAGACGCAGTTTAGCGCCAAGTCTAACTGAAGTTGACGCCACACATATAGTGAACCGGAGGTGCAGGTAGGGTCCCAGAGAAGATTGATTTCCAGTGGAAGATTCTTCTCATGTTAGGTTAGCACTGGGTGGGAAGCCGACATACAGCATGTTGGTGGGATGAAATTGTTCCCTGGGGAGGGTGTCTTAATCTGGGAGGGTTTTTTTGCTGATAAATCAGCAGTGTAGGGCCATTCACCTATGCTATTGGTGGTGTCTTGACTTAAGCTGAGACTTTGATCTCTACTGCGCGGTCTATTTTTCGCACAAATCCAGAACGGTATTTTCGCTGCCAGAGTGGTACTCTTCTTGGTATGTGTCATTGTCAGGGGAAGTAGAATGCGTTGTGTGGGTCCAAGTCAGATGTGAGGTTGAGACCACATCTATAGCATATTGGTGGGGTGGGAGGGTTCACTTAGAAGGGTAAATTTTTTCCTGGAGTTTGTACTCCTTTCAACTAGTTAGGGCATACCTTTCAACTATTATAGGCTTTTAAAAGGGTGGGGGGTAGGTTCCTTAGAGAAGATTGTGTTTTCCATTGGAAGATTCTTCTCTTGTTCAGTTAGCACGGGGTGGGTTGTGCCAACATATACTAGGTTGGTGGGATGAAGTAGTTCCCTGGGGAGGGTGTCTGTGTGATGTCACTTTTTGCTGTGACTAGGATCTCTGCTGCGCCTTCTGCTTATCACACAAATCAGTAAAACATCTCAGCAGCCAAGCTGCTACTGATGTGTGTGATGCCGGGGAGGTAGGAGACGCAGTTTAGCGCCAAGTCTAACTGAAGTTGACGCCACACATGTAGTGAACCGGAGGTGCGGGTGGGGTCCCAGAGAAGATTGATTTCCAGTGGAAGATACTTCTCATGTTAGGTTAGCACTGGGTGGGAAGCCGACATACAGCATGTTGGTGGGATGAAATTGTTCCCTGGGGAGGGTGTCTTAATCTGGGAGGTTTATTTTGCTGATAAATCAGCAGTGTAGGGCCATTCACCTATGCTATTGGTGGTGTCTTGACTGAAGCAGAGACTTTGATCTCTACTGCGCAGTCTATTTGTCGCACCAATCAAGAACGGTATCTCCGCTGCCAGAGTGGTACTCTTCTTGGTATGTGTGATTTTTAGGGGAAGTAGAATGCGTTGTGTGGGTCCAAGTCAGATGTGAGGTTGAGACCACATCTATAGCATATTGGTGGGGTGGGAGGGTTCTCTTAGAAGGGTAGATTTTTTCCTGGAGTTTGTACTCCTTTCAACTAGTTAGGGCATACCTTTCAACTATTATAGGCTTTTAAAAGGGTGGGGGGTAGGTTCCTTAGAGAAGATTGTGTTTTCTATTGGAAGATTATTCTCTTGTTCAGTTAGCACGGGGTGGGTTTTGCCAACATATACTAGGTTGGTGGGATGAAGTAGTTCCCTGGGGAGGGTGTCTGTGTGATGTCACTTTTTGCTGTGACTAGGATCTCTGCTGCGCCTTCTGCTTATCACACAAATCAGTAAAACATCTCAGCAGCCAAGCTGCTACTGATGTGTGTGATGCCGGGGAGGTAGGAGACGCAGTTTAGCGCCAAGTCTAACTGAAGTTGACGCCACACATATAGTGAACCGGAGGTGCAGGTAGGGTCCCAGAGAAGATTGATTTCCAGTGGAAGATTCTTCTCATGTTAGGTTAGCACTGGGTGGGAAGCCGACATACAGCATGTTGGTGGGATGAAATTGTTCCCTGGGGAGGGTGTCTTAATCTGGGAGGTTTATTTTGCTGATAAATCAGCAGTGTAGGGCCATTCACCTATGCTATTGGTGGTGTCTTGACTGAAGCGGAGACTTTGATCTCTACTGCGCAGTCTATTTGTCGCACCAATCAAGAACGGTATCTCCGCTGCCAGAGTGGTACTCTTCTTGGTATGTGTCATTGTCAGGGGAAGTAGAATGCGTTGTGTGGGTCCAAGTCAGATGTGAGGTTGAGACCACATCTATAGCATATTGGTGGGGTGGGAGGGTTCACTCAGAAGGGTAAATTTTTTTCCTGGAGTTTGTACTCCTTTCAACTAGTTAGGGCATACCTTTCAACTATTATAGGCTTTTAAAAGGGTGGGGGTAGGTTCCTTAGAGAAGATTGTGTTTTCCATTGGAAGATTCTTCTCTTGTTCAGTTAGCACGGGGTGGGTTGTGCCAACATATACTAGGTTGGTGGGATGAAGTAGTTCCCTGGGGAGGGTGTCTGTGTGATGTCACTTTTTGCTGTGACTAGGATCTCTGCTGCGCCTTCTGCTTATCACACAAATCAGTAAAACATCTCAGCAGCCAAGCTGCTACTGATGTGTGTGATGCCGGGGAGGTAGGAGACGCAGTTTAGCGCCAAGTCTAACTGAAGTTGACGCCACACATGTAGTGAACCGGAGGTGCGGGTGGGGTCCCAGAGAAGATTGATTTCCAGTGGAAGATACTTCTCATGTTAGGTTAGCACTGGGTAGGAAGCCGACATACAGCATGTTGGTGGGATGAAATTGTTCCCTGGGGAGGGTGTCTTAATCTGGGAGGTTTATTTTGCTGATAAATCAGCAGTGTAGGGCCATTCACCTATGCTATTGTTGGTGTCTTGACTGAAGCAGAGACTTTGATCTCTACTGCGCAGTCTATTTGTCGCACCAATCAAGAACGGTATCTCCGCTGCCAGAGTGGTACTCTTCTTGGTATGTGTGATTGTCAGGGGAAGTAGAATGCGTTGTGTGGGTCCAAGTCAGATGTGAGGTTGAGACCACATCTATAGCATATTGGTGGGGTGGGAGGGTTCTCTTAGAAGGGTCGATTTTTTCCTGGAGTTTGTACTCCTTTCAACTAGTTAGGGCATACCTTTCAACTATTATAGGCTTTTAAAAGGGTGGGGGGTAGGTTCCTTAGAGAAGATTGTGTTTTCCATTGGAAGATTCTTCTCTTGTTCAGTTAGCACGGGGTGGGTTGTGCCAACATATACTAGGTTGGTGGGATGAAGTAGTTCCCTGGGGAGGGTGTCTGTGTGATGTCACTTTTTGCTGTGACTAGGATCTCTGCTGCGCCTTCTGCTTATCACACAAATCAGTAAAACATCTCAGCAGCCAAGCTGCTACTGATGTGTGTGATGCCGGGGAGGTAGGAGACGCAGTTTAGCGCCAAGTCTAACTGAAGTTGACGCCACACATGTAGTGAACCGGAGGTGCGGGTGGGGTCCCAGAGAAGATTGATTTCCAGTGGAAGATACTTCTCATGTTAGGTTAGCACTGGGTGGGAAGCCGACATACAGCATGTTGGTGGGATGAAATTGTTCCCTGGGGAGGGTGTCTTAATCTGGGAGGTTTATTTTGCTGATAAATCAGCAGTGTAGGGCCATTCACCTATGCTATTGGTGGTGTCTTGACTGAAGCAGAGACTTTGATCTCTACTGCGCAGTCTATTTGTCGCACCAATCAAGAACGGTATCTCCGCTGCCAGAGTGGTACTCTTCTTGGTATGTGTGATTTTTAGGGGAAGTAGAATGCGTTGTGTGGGTCCAAGTCAGATGTGAGGTTGAGACCACATCTATAGCATATTGGTGGGGTGGGAGGGTTCTCTTAGAAGGGTAGATTTTTTCCTGGAGTTTGTACTCCTTTCAACTAGTTAGGGCATACCTTTCAACTATTATAGGCTTTTAAAAGGGTGGGGGGTAGGTTCCTTAGAGAAGATTGTGTTTTCTATTGGAAGATTCTTCTCTTGTTCAGTTAGCACGGGGTGGGTTTTGCCAACATATACTAGGTTGGTGGGATGAAGTAGTTCCCTGGGGAGGGTGTCTGTGTGATGTCACTTTTTGCTGTGACTAGGATCTCTGCTGCGCCTTCTGCTTATCACACAAATCAGTAAAACATCTCAGCAGCCAAGCTGCTACTGATGTGTGTGATGCCGGGGAGGTAGGAGACGCAGTTTAGCGCCAAGTCTAACTGAAGTTGACGCCACACATATAGTGAACCGGAGGTGCAGGTAGGGTCCCAGAGAAGATTGATTTCCAGTGGAAGATTCTTCTCATGTTAGGTTAGCACTGGGTGGGAAGCCGACATACAGCATGTTGGTGGGATGAAATTGTTCCCTGGGGAGGGTGTCTTAATCTGGGAGGTTTATTTTGCTGATAAATCAGCAGTGTAGGGCCATTCACCTATGCTATTGTTGGTGTCTTGACTGAAGCAGAGACTTTGATCTCTACTGCGCAGTCTATTTGTCGCACCAATCAAGAACGGTATCTCCGCTGCCAGAGTGGTACTCTTCTTGGTATGTGTGATTGTCAGCGGAAGTAGAATGCGTTGTGTGGGTCCAAGTCAGATGTGAGGTTGAGACCACATCTATAGCATATTGGTGGGGTGGGAGGGTTCTCTTAGAAGGGTAGATTTTTTCCTGGAGTTTGTACTCCTTTCAACTAGTTAGGGCATACCTTTCAACTATTATAGGCTTTTAAAAGGGTGGGGGGTAGGTTCCTTAGAGAAGATTGTGTTTTCCATTGGCTGATTCTTCTCTTGTTCAGTTAGCACGGGGTGGGTTGTGCCAACATATACTAGGTTGGTGGGATGAAGTAGTTCCCTGGGGAGGGTGTCTGTGTGATGTCACTTTTTGCTGTGACTAGGATCTCTGCTGCGCCTTCTGCTTATCACACAAATCAGTAAAACATCTCAGCAGCCAAGCTGCTACTGATGTGTGTGATGCCGGGGAGGTAGGAGACGCAGTTTAGCGCCAAGTCTAACTGAAGTTGACGCCACACATATAGTGAACCGGAGGTGCAGGTAGGGTCCCAGAGAAGATTGATTTCCAGTGGAAGATTCTTCTCATGTTAGGTTAGCACTGGGTGGGTAGCCGACATACAGCATGTTGGTGGGATGAAATTGTTCCCTGGGGAGGGTGTCTTAATCTGGGACGGTTTTTTTGCTGATAAATCAGCAGTGTAGGGCCATTCACCTATGCTATTGGTGGTGTCTTGACTGAAGCGGAGACTTTGATCTCGACTGCGCGGTCTATTTTTCGCACAAATCCAGAACGGTATTTTCGCTGCTAGAGTGGTACTCTTCTTGGTATGTGTCATTGTCAGTGGAAGTAGAATGCGTTGTGTGGGTCCAAGTCAGATGTGAGGTTGAGACCACATCTATAGCATATTGGTGGGGTGGGAGGGCTCACTTAGAAGGGTAAATTTTTTCCTGGAGTTTGTACTCCTTTCAACTAGTTAGGGCATACCTTTCAACTATTATAGGCTTTTAAAGGGGTGGGGGGTAGGTTCCTTAGAGAAGATTGTGTTTTCCATTGGAAGATTCTTCTCTTGTTCAGTTAGCACAGGGTGGGTTGTGCCAACATATACTAGGTTGGTGGGATGAAGTAGTTCCCTGGGGAGGGTGTCTGTGTGATGTCACTTTTTGCTGTGACTAGGATCTCTGCTGCGCCTTCTGCTTATCACACAAATCAGTAAAACATCTCAGCAGCCAAGCTGCTACTGATGTGTGTGATGCCGGGGAGGTAGGAGACGCAGTTTAGCGCCAAGTCTAACTGAAGTTGACGCCACACATGTAGTGAACCGGAGGTGCGGGTGGGGTCCCAGAGAAGATTGATTTCCAGTGGAAGATACTTCTCATGTTAGGTTAGCACTGGGTGGGAAGCCGACATACAGCATGTTGGTGGGATGAAATTGTTCCCTGGGGAGGGTGTCTTAATCTGGGAGGTTTATTTTGCTGATAAATCAGCAGTGTAGGGCCATTCACCTATGCTATTGGTGGTGTCTTGACTGAAGCGGAGACTTTGATCTCTACTGCGCAGTCTATTTGTCGCACCAATCAAGAACGGTATCTCCGCTGCCAGAGTGGTACTCTTCTTGGTATGTGTGATTGTCAGGGGAAGTAGAATGCGTTGTGTGGGTGCAAGTCAGATGTGAGGTTGAGACCACATCTATAGCATATTGGTGGGGTGGGAGGGTTCTCTTAGAAGGGTAGATTTTTTCCTGGAGTTTGTACTCCTTTCAACTAGTTAGGGCATACCTTTCAACTATTATAGGCTTTTAAAAGGGTGGGGGGTAGGTTCCTTAGAGAAGATTGTGTTTTCCATTGGAAGATTCTTCTCTTGTTCAGTTAGCACGGGGTGGGTTGTGCCAACATATACTAGGTTGGTGGGATGAAGTAGTTCCCTGGGGAGGGTGTCTGTGTGATGTCACTTTTTGCTGTGACTAGGATCTCTGCTGCGCCTTCTGCTTATCACACAAATCAGTAAAACATCTCAGCAGCCAAGTTGCTACTGATGTGTGTGATGCCGGGGAGGTAGGAGACGCAGTTTAGCGCCAAGTCTAACTGAAGTTGACGCCACACATATAGTGAACCGGAGGTGCAGGTAGGGTCCCAGAGAAGACTGATTTCCAGTGGAAGATTCTTCTCATGTTAGGTTAGCACTGGGTGGGAAGCCGACATACAGCATGTTGGTGGGGTGAAATTGTTCCCTGGGGAGGGTGTCTTAATCTGGGAGGGTTTTTTTGCTGATAAATCAGCAGTGTAGGGCCATTCACCTATGTTATTGGTGGTGTCTTGACTGAAGCTGAGACTTTGATCTCGACTGCGCGGTCTATTTTTCGCACAAATCCAGAACGGTATTTTCGCTGCCAGAGTGGTACTCTTCTTGGTATGTGTCATTGTCAGGGGAAGTAGAATGCGTTGTGTGGGTCCAAGTCAGATGTGAGGTTGAGACCACATCTATAGCATATTGGTGGGGTGGGAGGGCTCACTTAGAAGGGTAAATTTTTTCCTGGAGTTTGTACTCCTTTCAACTAGTTAGGGCATACCTTTCAACTATTATAGGCTTTTAAAGGGGTGGGGGGTAGGTTCCTTAGAGAAGATTGTGTTTTCCATTGGAAGATTCTTCTCTTGTTCAGTTAGCACAGGGTGGGTTGTGCCAACATATACTAGGTTGGTGGGATGAAGTAGTTCCCTGGGGAGGGTGTCTGTGTGATGTCACTTTTTGCTGTGACTAGGATCTCTGCTGCGCCTTCTGCTTATCACACAAATCAGTAAAACATCTCAGCAGCCAAGCTGCTACTGATGTGTGTGATGCCGGGGAGGTAGGAGACGCAGTTTAGCGCCAAGTCTAACTGAAGTTGACGCCACACATGTAGTGAACCGGAGGTGCGGGTGGGGTCCCAGAGAAGATTGATTTCCAGTGGAAGATACTTCTCATGTTAGGTTAGCACTGGGTGGGAAGCCGACATACAGCATGTTGGTGGGATGAAATTGTTCCCTGGGGAGGGTGTCTTAATCTGGGAGGTTTATTTTGCTGATAAATCAGCAGTGTAGGGCCATTCACCTATGCTATTGGTGGTGTCTTGACTGAAGCGGAGACTTTGATCTCTACTGCGCAGTCTATTTGTCGCACCAATCAAGAACGGTATCTCCGCTGCCAGAGTGGTACTCTTCTTGGTATGTGTGATTGTCAGGGGAAGTAGAATGCGTTGTGTGGGTGCAAGTCAGATGTGAGGTTGAGACCACATCTATAGCATATTGGTGGGGTGGGAGGGTTCTCTTAGAAGGGTAGATTTTTTCCTGGAGTTTGTACTCCTTTCAACTAGTTAGGGCATACCTTTCAACTATTATAGGCTTTTAAAAGGGTGGGGGGTAGGTTCCTTAGAGAAGATTGTGTTTTCCATTGGAAGATTCTTCTCTTGTTCAGTTAGCACGGGGTGGGTTGTGCCAACATATACTAGGTTGGTGGGATGAAGTAGTTCCCTGGGGAGGGTGTCTGTGTGATGTCACTTTTTGCTGTGACTAGGATCTCTGCTGCGCCTTCTGCTTATCACACAAATCAGTAAAACATCTCAGCAGCCAAGTTGCTACTGATGTGTGTGATGCCGGGGAGGTAGGAGACGCAGTTTAGCGCCAAGTCTAACTGAAGTTGACGCCACACATATAGTGAACCGGAGGTGCAGGTAGGGTCCCAGAGAAGATTGATTTCCAGTGGAAGATTCTTCTCATGTTAGGTTAGCACTGGGTGGGAAGCCGACATACAGCATGTTGGTGGGGTGAAATTGTTCCCTGGGGAGGGTGTCTTAATCTGGGAGGGTTTTTTTGCTGATAAATCAGCAGTGTAGGGCCATTCACCTATGCTATTGGTGGTGTCTTGACTGAAGCTGAGACTTTGATCTCGACTGCGCGGTCTATTTTTCGCACAAATCCAGAACGGTATTTTCGCTGCCAGAGTGGTACTCTTCTTGGTATGTGTCATTGTCAGGGGAAGTAGAATGCGTTGTGTGGGTCCAAGTCAGATGTGAGGTTGAGACCACATCTATAGCATATTGGTGGGGTGGGAGGGCTCACTTAGAAGGGTAAATTTTTTCCTGGAGTTTGTACTCCTTTCAACTAGTTAGGGCATACCTTTCAACTATTATAGGCTTTTAAAGGGGTGGGGGGTAGGTTCCTTAGAGAAGATTGTGTTTTCCATTGGAAGATTCTTCTCTTGTTCAGTTATCACAGGGTGGGTTGTGCCAACATATACTAGGTTGGTGGGATGAAGTAGTTCCCTGGGGAGGGTGTCTGTGTGATGTCACTTTTTGCTGTGACTAGGATCTCTGCTGCGCCTTCTGCTTATCACACAAATCAGTAAAACATCTCAGCAGCCAAGCTGCTACTGATGTGTGTGATGCCGGGGAGGTAGGAGACGCAGTTTAGCGCCAAGTCTAACTGAAGTTGACGCCACACATGTAGTGAACCGGAGGTGCGGGTGGGGTCCCAGAGAAGATTGATTTCCAGTGGAAGATACTTCTCATGTTAGGTTAGCACTGGGTGGGAAGCCGACATACAGCATGTTGGTGGGATGAAATTGTTCCCTGGGGAGGGTGTCTTAATCTGGGAGGTTTATTTTGCTGATAAATCAGCAGTGTAGGGCCATTCACCTATGCTATTGGTGGTGTCTTGACTGAAGCGGAGACTTTGATCTCTACTGCGCAGTCTATTTGTCGCACCAATCAAGAACGGTATCTCCGCTGCCAGAGTGGTACTCTTCTTGGTATGTGTGATTGTCAGGGGAAGTAGAATGCGTTGTGTGGGTGCAAGTCAGATGTGAGGTTGAGACCACATCTATAGCATATTGGTGGGGTGGGAGGGTTCTCTTAGAAGGGTAGATTTTTTCCTGGAGTTTGTACTCCTTTCAACTAGTTAGGGCATACCTTTCAACTATTATAGGCTTTTAAAAGGGTGGGGGGTAGGTTCCTTAGAGAAGATTGTGTTTTCCATTGGAAGATTCTTCTCTTGTTCAGTTAGCACGGGGTGGGTTGTGCCAACATATACTAGGTTGGTGGGATGAAGTAGTTCCCTGGGGAGGGTGTCTGTGTGATGTCACTTTTTGCTGTGACTAGGATCTCTGCTGCGCCTTCTGCTTATCACACAAATCAGTAAAACATCTCAGCAGCCAAGTTGCTACTGATGTGTGTGATGCCGGGGAGGTAGGAGACGCAGTTTAGCGCCAAGTCTAACTGAAGTTGACGCCACACATATAGTGAACCGGAGGTGCAGGTAGGGTCCCAGAGAAGATTGATTTCCAGTGGAAGATTCTTCTCATGTTAGGTTAGCACTGGGTGGGAAGCCGACATACAGCATGTTGGTGGGGTGAAATTGTTCCCTGGGGAGGGTGTCTTAATCTGGGAGGGTTTTTTTTGCTGATAAATCAGCAGTGTAGGGCCATTCACCTATGCTATTGGTGGTGTCTTGACTGAAGCTGAGACTTTGATCTCGACTGCGCGGTCTATTTTTCGCACAAATCCAGAACGGTATTTTCGCTGCCAGAGTGGTACTCTTCTTGGTATGTGTCATTGTCAGGGGAAGTAGAATGCGTTGTGTGGGTCCAAGTCAGATGTGAGGTTGAGACCACATCTATAGCATATTGGTGGGGTGGGAGGGCTCACTTAGAAGGGTAAATTTTTTCCTGGAGTTTGTACTCCTTTCAACTAGTTAGGGCATACCTTTCAACTATTATAGGCTTTTAAAGGGGTGGGGGGTAGGTTCCTTAGAGAAGATTGTGTTTTCCATTGGAAGATTCTTCTCTTGTTCAGTTATCACAGGGTGGGTTGTGCCAACATATACTAGGTTGGTGGGATGAAGTAGTTCCCTGGGGAGGGTGTCTGTGTGATGTCACTTTTTGCTGTGACTAGGATCTCTGCTGCGCCTTCTGCTTATCACACAAATCAGTAAAACATCTCAGCAGCCAAGCTGCTACTGATGTGTGTGATGCCGGGGAGGTAGGAGACGCAGTTTAGCGCCAAGTCTAACTGAAGTTGACGCCACACATGTAGTGAACCGGAGGTGCGGGTGGGGTCCCAGAGAAGATTGATTTCCAGTGGAAGATACTTCTCATGTTAGGTTAGCACTGGGTGGGAAGCCGACATACAGCATGTTGGTGGGATGAAATTGTTCCCTGGGGAGGGTGTCTTAATCTGGGAGGTTTATTTTGCTGATAAATCAGCAGTGTAGGGCCATTCACCTATGCTATTGGTGGTGTCTTGACTGAAGCGGAGACTTTGATCTCTACTGCGCAGTCTATTTGTCGCACCAATCAAGAACGGTATCTCCGCTGCCAGAGTGGTACTCTTTTTGGTATGTGTGATTGTCAGGGGAAGTAGAATGCGTTGTGTGGGTGCAAGTCAGATGTGAGGTTGAGACCACATCTATAGCATATTGGTGGGGTGGGAGGGTTCTCTTAGAAGGGTAGATTTTTTCCTGGAGTTTGTACTCCTTTCAACTAGTTAGGGCATACCTTTCAACTATTATAGGCTTTTAAAAGGGTGGGGGGTAGGTTCCTTAGAGAAGATTGTGTTTTCCATTGGAAGATTCTTCTCTTGTTCAGTTAGCACGGGGTGGGTTGTGCCAACATATACTAGGTTGGTGGGATGAAGTAGTTCCCTGGGGAGGGTGTCTGTGTGATGTCACTTTTTGCTGTGACTAGGATCTCTGCTGCGCCTTCTGCTTATCACACAAATCAGTAAAACATCTCAGCAGCCAAGCTGCTACTGATGTGTGTGATGCTGGGGAGGTAGGAGACGCAGTTTAGCGCCAAGTCTAACTGAAGTTGACGCCACACATGTAGTGAACCGGAGGTGCGGGTGGGGTCCCAGAGAAGATTGATTTCCAGTGGAAGATACTTCTCATGTTAGGTTAGCACTGGGTGGGAAGCCGACATACAGCATGTTGGTGGGATGAAATTGTTCCCTGGGGAGGGTGTCTTAATCTGGGAGGGTTTTTTTGCTGATAAATCAGCAGTGTAGGGCCATTCACCTATGCTATTGGTGGTGTCTTGACTTAAGCTGAGACTTTGATCTCTACTGCGCGGTCTATTTTTCGCACAAATCCAGAACGGTATTTTCGCTGCCAGAGTGGTACTCTTCTTGGTATGTGTCATTGTCAGGGGAAGTAGAATGCGTTGTGTGGGTCCAAGTCAGATGTGAGGTTGAGACCACATCTATAGCATATTGGTGGGGTGGGAGGGTTCACTTAGAAGGGTAAATTTTTTCCTGGAGTTTGTACTCCTTTCAACTAGTTAGGGCATACCTTTCAACTATTATAGGCTTTTAAAAGGGTGGGGGGTAGGTTCCTTAGAGAAGATTGTGTTTTCCATTGGAAGATTCTTCTCTTGTTCAGTTAGCACGGGGTGGGTTGTGCCAACATATACTAGGTTGGTGGGATGAAGTAGTTCCCTGGGGAGGGTGTCTGTGTGATGTCACTTTTTGCTGTGACTAGGATCTCTGCTGCGCTTTCTGCTTATCACACAAATCAGTAAAACATCTCAGCAGCCAAGCTGCTACTGATGTGTGTGATGCCGGGGAGGTAGGAGACGCAGTTTAGCGCCAAGTCTAACTGAAGTTGACGCCACACATGTAGTGAACCGGAGGTGCGGGTGGGGTCCCAGAGAAGATTGATTTCCAGTGGAAGATACTTCTCATGTTAGGTTAGCACTGGGTGGGAAGCCGACATACAGCATGTTGGTGGGATGAAATTGTTCCCTGGGGAGGGTGTCTTAATCTGGGAGGTTTATTTTGCTGATAAATCAGCAGTGTAGGGCCATTCACCTATGCTATTGGTGGTGTCTTGACTGAAGCAGAGACTTTGATCTCTACTGCGCAGTCTATTTGTCGCACCAATCAAGAACGGTATCTCCGCTGCCAGAGTGGTACTCTTCTTGGTATGTGTGATTTTTAGGGGAAGTAGAATGCGTTGTGTGGGTCCAAGTCAGATGTGAGGTTGAGACCACATCTATAGCATATTGGTGGGGTGGGAGGGTTCTCTTAGAAGGGTAGATTTTTTTCCTGGAGTTTGTACTCCTTTCAACTAGTTAGGGCATACCTTTCAACTATTATAGGCTTTTAAAAGGGTGGGGGGTAGGTTCCTTAGAGAAGATTGTGTTTTCTATTGGAAGATTCTTCTCTTGTTCAGTTAGCACGGGGTGGGTTTTGCCAACATATACTAGGTTGGTGGGATGAAGTAGTTCCCTGGGGAGGGTGTCTGTGTGATGTCACTTTTTGCTGTGACTAGGATCTCTGCTGCGCCTTCTGCTTATCACACAAATCAGTAAAACATCTCAGCAGCCAAGCTGCTACTGATGTGTGTGATGCCGGGGAGGTAGGAGACGCAGTTTAGCGCCAAGTCTAACTGAAGTTGACGCCACACATATAGTGAACCGGAGGTGCAGGTAGGGTCCCAGAGAAGATTGATTTCCAGTGGAAGATTCTTCTCATGTTAGGTTAGCACTGGGTGGGAAGCCGACATACAGCATGTTGGTGGGATGAAATTGTTCCCTGGGGAGGGTGTCTTAATCTGGGAGGTTTATTTTGCTGATAAATCAGCAGTGTAGGGCCATTCACCTATGCTATTGTTGGTGTCTTGACTGAAGCAGAGACTTTGATCTCTACTGCGCAGTCTATTTGTCGCACCAATCAAGAACGGTATCTCCGCTGCCAGAGTGGTACTCTTCTTGGTATGTGTGATTGTCAGGGGAAGTAGAATGCGTTGTGTGGGTCCAAGTCAGATGTGAGGTTGAGACCACATCTATAGCATATTGGTGGGGTGGGAGGGTTCTCTTAGAAGGGTAGATTTTTTCCTGGAGTTTGTACTCCTTTCAACTAGTTAGGGCATACCTTTCAACTATTATAGGCTTTTAAAAGGGTGGGGGGTAGGTTCCTTAGAGAAGATTGTGTTTTCCATTGGCTGATTCTTCTCTTGTTCAGTTAGCACGGGGTGGGTTGTGCCAACATATACTAGGTTGGTGGGATGAAGTAGTTCCCTGGGGAGGGTGTCTGTGTGATGTCACTTTTTGCTGTGACTAGGATCTCTGCTGCGCCTTCTGCTTATCACACAAATCAGTAAAACATCTCAGCAGCCAAGCTGCTACTGATGTGTGTGATGCCGGGGAGGTAGGAGACGCAGTTTAGCGCCAAGTCTAACTGAAGTTGACGCCACACATATAGTGAACCGGAGGTGCAGGTAGGGTCCCAGAGAAGATTGATTTCCAGTGGAAGATTCTTCTCATGTTAGGTTAGCACTGGGTGGGTAGCCGACATACAGCATGTTGGTGGGATGAAATTGTTCCCTGGGGAGGGTGTCTTAATCTGGGACGGTTTTTTTGCTGATAAATCAGCAGTGTAGGGCCATTCACCTATGCTATTGGTGGTGTCTTGACTGAAGCGGAGACTTTGATCTCGACTGCGCGGTCTATTTTTCGCACAAATCCAGAACGGTATTTTCGCTGCCAGAGTGGTACTCTTCTTGGTATGTGTCATTGTCAGTGGAAGTAGAATGCGTTGTGTGGGTCCAAGTCAGATGTGAGGTTGAGACCACATCTATAGCATATTGGTGGGGTGGGAGGGCTCACTTAGAAGGGTAAATTTTTTCCTGGAGTTTGTACTCCTTTCAACTAGTTAGGGCATACCTTTCAACTATTATAGGCTTTTAAAGGGGTGGGGGGTAGGTTCCTTAGAGAAGATTGTGTTTTCCATTGGAAGATTCTTCTCTTGTTCAGTTAGCACGGGGTGGGTTGTGCCAACATATACTAGGTTGGTGGGATGAAGTAGTTCCCTGGGGAGGGTGTCTGTGTGATGTCACTTTTTGCTGTGACTAGGATCTCTGCTGCGCCTTCTGCTTATCACACAAATCAGTAAAACATCTCAGCAGCCAAGCTGCTACTGATGTGTGTGATGCCGGGGAGGTAGGAGACGCAGTTTAGCGCCAAGTCTAACTGAAGTTGACGCCACACATGTAGTGAACCGGAGGTGCGGGTGGGGTCCCAGAGAAGATTGATTTCCAGTGGAAGATACTTCTCATGTTAGGTTAGCACTGGGTGGGAAGCCGACATACAGCATGTTGGTGGGATGAAATTGTTCCCTGGGGAGGGTGTCTTAATCTGGGAGGTTTATTTTGCTGATAAATCAGCAGTGTAGGGCCATTCACCTATGCTATTGGTGGTGTCTTGACTGAAGCAGAGACTTTGATCTCTACTGCGCAGTCTATTTGTCGCACCAATCAAGAACGGTATCTCCGCTGCCAGAGTGGTACTCTTCTTGGTATGTGTGATTGTCAGGGGAAGTAGAATGCGTTGTGTGGGTGCAAGTCAGATGTGAGGTTGAGACCACATCTATAGCATATTGGTGGGGTGGGAGGGTTCTCTTAGAAGGGTAGATTTTTTCCTGGAGTTTGTACTCCTTTCAACTAGTTAGGGCATACCTTTCAACTATTATAGGCTTTTAAAAGGGTGGGGGGTAGGTTCCTTAGAGAAGATTGTGTTTTCCATTGGAAGATTCTTCTCTTGTTCAGTTAGCACGGGGTGGGTTGTGCCAACATATACTAGGTTGGTGGGATGAAGTAGTTCCCTGGGGAGGGTGTCTGTGTGATGTCACTTTTTGCTGTGACTAGGATCTCTGCTGCGCCTTCTGCTTATCACACAAATCAGTAAAACATCTCAGCAGCCAAGCTGCTACTGATGTGTGTGATGCTGGGGAGGTAGGAGACGCAGTTTAGCGCCAAGTCTAACTGAAGTTGACGCCACACATGTAGTGAACCGGAGGTGCGGGTGGGGTCCCAGAGAAGATTGATTTCCAGTGGAAGATACTTCTCATGTTAGGTTAGCACTGGGTGGGAAGCCGACATACAGCATGTTGGTGGGATGAAATTGTTCCCTGGGGAGGGTGTCTTAATCTGGGAGGTTTATTTTGCTGATAAATCAGCAGTGTAGGGCCATTCACCTATGCTATTGGTGGTGTCTTGACTTAAGCTGAGACTTTGATCTCTACTGCGCGGTCTATTTTTCGCACAAATCCAGAACGGTATTTTCGCTGCCAGAGTGGTACTCTTCTTGGTATGTGTCATTGTCAGGGGAAGTAGAATGCGTTGTGTGGGTCCAAGTCAGATGTGAGGTTGAGACCACATCTATAGCATATTGGTGGGGTGGGAGGGTTCACTTAGAAGGGTAAATTTTTTCCTGGAGTTTGTACTCCTTTCAACTAGTTAGGGCATACCTTTCAACTATTATAGGCTTTTAAAAGGGTGGGGGGTAGGTTCCTTAGAGAAGATTGTGTTTTCCATTGGAAGATTCTTCTCTTGTTCAGTTAGCACGGGGTGGGTTGTGCCAACATATACTAGGTTGGTGGGATGAAGTAGTTCCCTGGGGAGGGTGTCTGTGTGATGTCACTTTTTGCTGTGACTAGGATCTCTGCTGCGCCTTCTGCTTATCACACAAATCAGTAAAACATCTCAGCAGCCAAGCTGCTACTGATGTGTGTGATGCCGGGGAGGTAGGAGACGCAGTTTAGCGCCAAGTCTAACTGAAGTTGACGCCACACATGTAGTGAACCGGAGGTGCGGGTGGGGTCCCAGAGAAGATTGATTTCCAGTGGAAGATACTTCTCATGTTAGGTTAGCACTGGGTGGGAAGCCGACATACAGCATGTTGGTGGGATGAAATTGTTCCCTGGGGAGGGTGTCTTAATCTGGGAGGTTTATTTTGCTGATAAATCAGCAGTGTAGGGCCATTCACCTATGCTATTGGTGGTGTCTTGACTGAAGCAGAGACTTTGATCTCTACTGCGCAGTCTATTTGTCGCACCAATCAAGAACGGTATCTCCGCTGCCAGAGTGGTACTCTTCTTGGTATGTGTGATTTTTAGGGGAAGTAGAATGCGTTGTGTGGGTCCAAGTCAGATGTGAGGTTGAGACCACATCTATAGCATATTGGTGGGGTGGGAGGGTTCTCTTAGAAGGGTAGATTTTTTCCTGGAGTTTGTACTCCTTTCAACTAGTTAGGGCATACCTTTCAACTATTATAGGCTTTTAAAAGGGTGGGGGGTAGGTTCCTTAGAGAAGATTGTGTTTTCTATTGGAAGATTCTTCTCTTGTTCAGTTAGCACGGGGTGGGTTTTGCCAACATATACTAGGTTGGTGGGATGAAGTAGTTCCCTGGGGAGGGTGTCTGTGTGATGTCACTTTTTGCTGTGACTAGGATCTCTGCTGCGCCTTCTGCTTATCACACAAATCAGTAAAACATCTCAGCAGCCAAGCTGCTACTGATGTGTGTGATGCCGGGGAGGTAGGAGACGCAGTTTAGCGCCAAGTCTAACTGAAGTTGACGCCACACATATAGTGAACCGGAGGTGCAGGTAGGGTCCCAGAGAAGATTGATTTCCAGTGGAAGATTCTTCTCATGTTAGGTTAGCACCGGGTGGGAAGCCGACATACAGCATGTTGGTGGGATGAAATTGTTCCCTGGGGAGGGTGTCTTAATCTGGGAGGTTTATTTTGCTGATAAATCAGCAGTGTAGGGCCATTCACCTATGCTATTGGTGGTGTCTTGACTGAAGCAGAAACTTTGATCTCTACTGCGCAGTCTATTTGTCGCACCAATCAAGAACGGTATCTCCGCTGCCAGAGTGGTACTCTTCTTGGTATGTGTCATTGTCAGGGGAAGTAGAATGCGTTGTGTGGGTCCAAGTCAGATGTGAGGTTGAGACCACATCTATAGCATATTGGTGGGGTGGGAGGGTTCACTTAGAAGGGTAAATTTTTTTCCTGGAGTTTGTACTCCTTTCAACTAGTTAGGGCATACCTTTCAACTATTATAGGCTTTTAAAAGGGTGGGGGGTAGGTTCCTTAGAGAAGATTGTGTTTTCCATTGGAAGATTCTTCTCTTGTTCAGTTAGCACGGGGTGGGTTGTGCCAACATATACTAGGTTGGTGGGATGAAGTAGTTCCCTGGGGAGGGTGTCTGTGTGATGTCACTTTTTGCTGTGACTAGGATCTCTGCTGCGCCTTCTGCTTATCACACAAATCAGTAAAACATCTCAGCAGCCAAGTTGCTACTGATGTGTGTGATGCCGGGGAGGTAGGAGACGCAGTTTAGCGCCAAGTCTAACTGAAGTTGACGCCACACATATAGTGAACCGGAGGTGCAGGTAGGGTCCCAGAGAAGATTGATTTCCAGTGGAAGATTCTTCTCATGTTAGGTTAGCACTGGGTGGGAAGCCGACATACAGCATGTTGGTGGGGTGAAATTGTTCCCTGGGGAGGGTGTCTTAATCTGGGAGGGTTTTTTTGCTGATAAATCAGCAGTGTAGGGCCATTCACCTATGCTATTGGTGGTGTCTTGACTGAAGCTGAGACTTTGATCTCGACTGCGCGGTCTATTTTTCGCACAAATCCAGAACGGTATTTTCGCTGCCAGAGTGGTACTCTTCTTGGTATGTGTCATTGTCAGGGGAAGTAGAATGCGTTGTGTGGGTCCAAGTCAGATGTGAGGTTGAGACCACATCTATAGCATATTGGTGGGGTGGGAGGGCTCACTTAGAAGGGTACATTTTTTCCTGGAGTTTGTACTCCTTTCAACTAGTTAGGGCATACCTTTCAACTATTATAGGCTTTTAAAGGGGTGGGGGGTAGGTTCCTTAGAGAAGATTGTGTTTTCCATTGGAAGATTCTTCTCTTGTTCAGTTAGCACAGGGTGGGTTGTGCCAACATATACTAGGTTGGTGGGATGAAGTAGTTCCCTGGGGAGGGTGTCTGTGTGATGTCACTTTTTGCTGTGACTAGGATCTCTGCTGCGCCTTCTGCTTATCACACAAATCAGTAAAACATCTCAGCAGCCAAGCTGCTACTGATGTGTGTGATGCCGGGGAGGTAGGAGACGCAGTTTAGCGCCAAGTCTAACTGAAGTTGACGCCACACATGTAGTGAACCGAAGGTGCGGGTGGGGTCCCAGAGAAGATTGATTTCCAGTGGAAGATACTTCTCATGTTAGGTTAGCACTGGGTGGGAAGCCGACATACAGCATGTTGGTGGGATGAAATTGTTCCCTGGGGAGGGTGTCTTAATCTGGGAGGTTTATTTTGCTGATAAATCAGCAGTGTAGGGCCAGTCACCTATGCTATTGGTGGTGTCTTGACTGAAGCGGAGACTTTGATCTCTACTGCGCAGTCTATTTGTCGCACCAATCAAGAACGGTATCTCCGCTGCCAGAGTGGTACTCTTCTTGGTATGTGTGATTGTCAGGGGAAGTAGAATGCGTTGTGTGGGTGCAAGTCAGATGTGAGGTTGAGACCACATCTATAGCATATTGGTGGGGTGGGAGGGTTCTCTTAGAAGGGTAGATTTTTTCCTGGAGTTTGTACTCCTTTCAACTAGTTAGGGCATACCTTTCAACTATTATAGGCTTTTAAAAGGGTGGGGGGTAGGTTCCTTAGAGAAGATTGTGTTTTCCATTGGAAGATTCTTCTCTTGTTCAGTTAGCACGGGGTGGGTTGTGCCAACATATACTAGGTTGGTGGGATGAAGTAGTTCCCTGGGGAGGGTGTCTGTGTGATGTCACTTTTTGCTGTGACTAGGATCTCTGCTGCGCCTTCTGCTTATCACACAAATCAGTAAAACATCTCAGCAGCCAAGCTGCTACTGATGTGTGTGATGCTGGGGAGGTAGGAGACGCAGTTTAGCGCCAAGTCTAACTGAAGTTGACGCCACACATGTAGTGAACCGGAGGTGCGGGTGGGGTCCCAGAGAAGATTGATTTCCAGTGGAAGATACTTCTCATGTTAGGTTAGCACTGGGTGGGAAGCCGACATACAGCATGTTGGTGGGATGAAATTGTTCCCTGGGGAGGGTGTCTTAATCTGGGAGGTTTATTTTGCTGATAAATCAGCAGTGTAGGGCCATTCACCTATGCTATTGGTGGTGTCTTGACTGAAGCGGAGACTTTGATCTCTACTGCGCAGTCTATTTGTCGCACCAATCAAGAACGGTATCTCCGCTGCCAGAGTGGTACTCTTCTTGGTATGTGTGATTGTCAGGGGAAGTAGAATGCGTTGTGTGGGTGCAAGTCAGATGTGAGGTTGAGACCACATCTATAGCATATTGGTGGGGTGGGAGGGTTCTCTTAGAAGGGTCGATTTTTTCCTGGAGTTTGTACTCCTTTCAACTAGTTAGGGCATACCTTTCAACTATTATAGGCTTTTAAAAGGGTGGGGGGTAGGTTCCTTAGAGAAGATTGTGTTTTCCATTGGAAGATTCTTCTCTTGTTCAGTTAGCACGGGGTGGGTTGTGCCAACATATACTAGGTTGGTGGGATGAAGTAGTTCCCTGGGGAGGGTGTCTGTGTGATGTCACTTTTTGCTGTGACTAGGATCTCTGCTGCGCCTTCTGCTTATCACACAAATCAGTAAAACATCTCAGCAGCCAAGCTGCTACTGATGTGTGTGATGCCGGGGAGGTAGGAGACGCAGTTTAGCGCCAAGTCTAACTGAAGTTGACGCCACACATATAGTGAACCGGAGGTGCAGGTAGGGTCCCAGAGAAGATTGATTTCCAGTGGAAGATTCTTCTCATGTTAGGTTAGCACTGGGTGGGAAGCCGACATACAGCATGTTGGTGGGATGAAATTGTTCCCTGGGGAGGGTGTCTTAATCTGGGAGGGTTTTTTTGCTGATAAATCAGCAGTGTAGGGCCATTCACCTATGCTATTGGTGGTGTCTTGACTTAAGCTGAGACTTTGATCTCTACTGCGCGGTCTATTATTCGCACAAATCCAGAACGGTATTTTCGCTGCCAGAGTGGTACTCTTCTTGGTATGTGTCATTGTCAGGGGAAGTAGAATGCGTTGTGTGGGTCCAAGTCAGATGTGAGGTTGAGACCACATCTATAGCATATTGGTGGGGTGGGAGGGTTCACTTAGAAGGGTAAATTTTTTCCTGGAGTTTGTACTCCTTTCAACTAGTTAGGGCATACCTTTCAACTATTATAGGCTTTTAAAAGGGTGGGGGGTAGGTTCCTTAGAGAAGATTGTGTTTTCCATTGGAAGATTCTTCTCTTGTTCAGTTAGCACGGGGTGGGTTGTGCCAACATATACTAGGTTGGTGGGATGAAGTAGTTCCCTGGGGAGGGTGTCTGTGTGATGTCACTTTTTGCTGTGACTAGGATCTCTGCTGCGCCTTCTGCTTATCACACAAATCAGTAAAACATCTCAGCAGCCAAGCTGCTACTGATGTGTGTGATGCCGGGGAGGTAGGAGACGCAGTTTAGCGCCAAGTCTAACTGAAGTTGACGCCACACATGTAGTGAACCGGAGGTGCGGGTGGGGTCCCAGAGAAGATTGATTTCCAGTGGAAGATACTTCTCATGTTAGGTTAGCACTGGGTGGGAAGCCGACATACAGCATGTTGGTGGGATGAAATTGTTCTCTGGGGAGGGTGTCTTAATCTGGGAGGTTTATTTTGCTGATAAATCAGCAGTGTAGGGCCATTCACCTATGCTATTGGTGGTGTCTTGACTGAAGCAGAGACTTTGATCTCTACTGCGCAGTCTATTTGTCGCACCAATCAAGAACGGTATCTCCGCTGCCAGAGTGGTACTCTTCTTGGTATGTGTGATTTTTAGGGGAAGTAGAATGCGTTGTGTGGGTCCAAGTCAGATGTGAGGTTGAGACCACATCTATAGCATATTGGTGGGGTGGGAGGGTTCTCTTAGAAGGGTAGATTTTTTCCTGGAGTTTGTACTCCTTTCAACTAGTTAGGGCATACCTTTCAACTATTATAGGCTTTTAAAAGGGTGGGGGGTAGGTTCCTTAGAGAAGATTGTGTTTTCTATTGGAAGATTCTTCTCTTGTTCAGTTAGCACGGGGTGGGTTTTGCCAACATATACTAGGTTGGTGGGATGAAGTAGTTCCCTGGGGAGGGTGTCTGTGTGATGTCACTTTTTGCTGTGACTAGGATCTCTGCTGCGCCTTCTGCTTATCACACAAATCAGTAAAACATCTCAGCAGCCAAGCTGCTACTGATGTGTGTGATGCCGGGGAGGTAGGAGACGCAGTTTAGCGCCAAGTCTAACTGAAGTTGACGCCACACATATAGTGAACCGGAGGTGCAGGTAGGGTCCCAGAGAAGATTGATTTCCAGTGGAAGATTCTTCTCATGTTAGGTTAGCACTGGGTGGGAAGCCGACATACAGCATGTTGGTGGGATGAAATTGTTCCCTGGGGAGGGTGTCTTAATCTGGGAGGTTTATTTTGCTGATAAATCAGCAGTGTAGGGCCATTCACCTATGCTATTGTTGGTGTCTTGACTGAAGCAGAGACTTTGATCTCTACTGCGCAGTCTATTTGTCGCACCAATCAAGAACGGTATCTCCGCTGCCAGAGTGGTACTCTTCTTGGTATGTGTGATTGTCAGGGGAAGTAGAATGCGTTGTGTGGGTCCAAGTCAGATGTGAGGTTGAGACCACATCTATAGCATATTGGTGGGGTGGGAGGGTTCTCTTAGAAGGGTAGATTTTTTCCTGGAGTTTGTACTCCTTTCAACTAGTTAGGGCATACCTTTCAACTATTATAGGCTTTTAAAAGGGTGGGGGGTAGGTTCCTTAGAGAAGATTGTGTTTTCCATTGGCTGATTCTTCTCTTGTTCAGTTAGCACCGGGTGGGTTGTGCCAACATATACTAGGTTGGTGGGATGAAGTAGTTCCCTGGGGAGGGTGTCTGTGTGATGTCACTTTTTGCTGTGACTAGGATCTCTGCTGCGCCTTCTGCTTATCACACAAATCAGTAAAACATCTCAGCAGCCAAGCTGCTACTGATGTGTGTGATGCCGGGGAGGTAGGAGACGCAGTTTAGCGCCAAGTCTAACTGAAGTTGACGCCACACATATAGTGAACCGGAGGTGCAGGTAGGGTCCCAGAGAAGATTGATTTCCAGTGGAAGATTCTTCTCATGTTAGGTTAGCACTGGGTGGGTAGCCGACATACAGCATGTTGGTGGGATGAAATTGTTCCCTGGGGAGGGTGTCTTAATCTGGGACGGTTTTTTTGCTGATAAATCAGCAGTGTAGGGCCATTCACCTATGCTATTGGTGGTGTCTTGACTGAAGTGGAGACTTTGATCTCGACTGCGCGGTCTATTTTTCGCACAAATCCAGAACGGTATTTTCGCTGCCAGAGTGGTACTCTTCTTGGTATGTGTCATTGTCAGTGGAAGTAGAATGCGTTGTGTGGGTCCAAGTCAGATGTGAGGTTGAGACCACATCTATAGCATATTGGTGGGGTGGGAGGGCTCACTTAGAAGGGTAAATTTTTTCCTGGAGTTTGTACTCCTTTCAACTAGTTAGGGCATACCTTTCAACTATTATAGGCTTTTAAAGGGGTGGGGGGTAGGTTCCTTAGAGAAGATTGTGTTTTCCATTGGAAGATTCTTCTCTTGTTCAGTTAGCACAGGGTGGGTTGTGCCAACATATACTAGGTTGGTGGGATGAAGTAGTTCCCTAGGGAGGGTGTCTGTGTGATGTCACTTTTTGCTGTGACTAGGATCTCTGCTGCGCCTTCTGCTTATCACACAAATCAGTAAAACATCTCAGCAGCCAAGCTGCTACTGATGTGTGTGATGCCGGGGAGGTAGGAGACGCAGTTTAGCGCCAAGTCTAACTGAAGTTGACGCCACACATGTAGTGAACCGGAGGTGCGGGTGGGGTCCCAGAGAAGATTGATTTCCAGTGGAAGATACTTCTCATGTTAGGTTAGCACTGGGTGGGAAGCCGACATACAGCATGTTGGTGGGATGAAATTGTTCCCTGGGGAGGGTGTCTTAATCTGGGAGGTTTATTTTGCTGATAAATCAGCAGTGTAGGGCCATTCACCTATGCTATTGGTGGTGTCTTGACTGAAGCGGAGACTTTGATCTCTACTGCGCAGTCTATTTGTCGCACCAATCAAGAACGGTATCTCCGCTGCCAGAGTGGTACTCTTCTTGGTATGTGTGATTGTCAGGGGAAGTAGAATGCGTTGTGTGGGTGCAAGTCAGATGTGAGGTTGAGACCACATCTATAGCATATTGGTGGGGTGGGAGGGTTCTCTTAGAAGGGTAGATTTTTTCCTGGAGTTTGTACTCCTTTCAACTAGTTAGGGCATACCTTTCAACTATTATAGGCTTTTAAAAGGGTGGGGGGTAGGTTCCTTAGAGAAGATTGTGTTTTCCATTGGAAGATTCTTCTCTTGTTCAGTTAGCACGGGGTGGGTTGTGCCAACATATACTAGGTTGGTGGGATGAAGTAGTTCCCTGGGGAGGGTGTCTGTGTGATGTCACTTTTTGCTATGACTAGGATCTCTGCTGCGCCTTCTGCTTATCACACAAATCAGTAAAACATCTCAGCAGCCAAGCTGCTACTGATGTGTGTGATGCTGGGGAGGTAGGAGACGCAGTTTAGCGCCAAGTCTAACTGAAGTTGACGCCACACATGTAGTGAACCGGAGGTGCGGGTGGGGTCCCAGAGAAGATTGATTTCCAGTGGAAGATACTTCTCATGTTAGGTTAGCACTGGGTGGGAAGCCGACATACAGCATGTTGGTGGGATGAAATTGTTCCCTGGGGAGGGTGTCTTAATCTGGGAGGTTTATTTTGCTGATAAATCAGCAGTGTAGGGCCATTCACCTATGCTATTGGTGGTGTCTTGACTTAAGCTGAGACTTTGATCTCTACTGCGCGGTCTATTTTTCGCACAAATCCAGAACGGTATTTTCGCTGCCAGAGTGGTACTCTTCTTGGTATGTGTCATTGTCAGGGGAAGTAGAATGCGTTGTGTGGGTCCAAGTCAGATGTGAGGTTGAGACCACATCTATAGCATATTGGTGGGGTGGGAGGGTTCACTTAGAAGGGTAAATTTTTTCCTGGAGTTTGTACTCCTTTCAACTAGTTAGGGCATACCTTTCAACTATTATAGGCTTTTAAAAGGGTGGGGGGTAGGTTCCTTAGAGAAGATTGTGTTTTCCATTGGAAGATTCTTCTCTTGTTCAGTTAGCACGGGGTGGGTTGTGCCAACATATACTAGGTTGGTGGGATGAAGTAGTTCCCTGGGGAGGGTGTCTGTGTGATGTCACTTTTTGCTGTGACTAGGATCTCTGCTGCGCCTTCTGCTTATCACACAAATCAGTAAAACATCTCAGCACCCAAGCTGCTACTGATGTGTGTGATGCCGGGGAGGTAGGAGACGCAGTTTAGCACCAAGTCTAACTGAAGTTGACGCCACACATGTAGTGAACCGAAGGTGCGGGTGGGGTCCCAGAGAAGATTGATTTCCAGTGGAAGATACTTCTCATGTTAGGTTAGCACTGGGTGGGAAGCCGACATACAGCATGTTGGTGGGATGAAATTGTTCCCTGGGGAGGGTGTCTTAATCTGGGAAGTTTATTTTGCTGATAAATCAGCAGTGTAGGGCCATTCACCTATGCTATTGGTGGTGTCTTGACTGAAGCAGAGACTTTGATCTCTACTGCGCAGTCTATTTGTCGCACCAATCAAGAACGGTATCTCCGCTGCCAGAGTGGTACTCTTCTTGGTATGTGTGATTTTTAGGGGAAGTAGAATGCGTTGTGTGGGTCCAAGTCAGATGTGAGGTTGAGACCACACCTATAGCATATTGGTGGGGTGGGAGGGTTCTCTTAGAAGGGTAGATTTTTTCCTGGAGTTTGTACTCCTTTCAACTAGTTAGGGCATACCTTTCAACTATTATAGGCTTTTAAAAGGGTGGGGGGTAGGTTCCTTAGAGAAGATTGTGTTTTCTATTGGAAGATTCTTCTCTTGTTCAGTTAGCACGGGGTGGGTTTTGCCAACATATACTAGGTTGGTGGGATGAAGTAGTTCCCTGGGGAGGGTGTCTGTGTGATGTCACTTTTTGCTGTGACTAGGATCTCTGCTGCGCCTTCTGCTTATCACACAAATCAGTAAAACATCTCAGCAGCCAAGCTGCTACTGATGTGTGTGATGCCGGGGAGGTAGGAGACGCAGTTTAGCGCCAAGTCTAGCTGAAGTTGACGCCACACATATAGTGAACCGGAGGTGCAGGTAGGGTCCCAGAGAAGATTGATTTCCAGTGGAAGATTCTTCTCATGTTAGGTTAGCACCGGGTGGGAAGCCGACATACAGCATGTTGGTGGAATGAAATTGTTCCCTGGGGAGGGTGTCTTAATCTGGGAGGTTTATTTTGCTGATAAATCAGCAGTGTAGGGCCATTCACCTATGCTATTGGTGGTGTCTTGACTGAAGCAGAAACTTTGATCTCTACTGCGCAGTCTATTTGTCGCACCAATCAAGAACGGTATCTCCGCTGCCAGAGTGGTACTCTTCTTGGTATGTGTCATTGTCAGGGGAAGTAGAATGCGTTGTGTGGGTCCAAGTCAGATGTGAGGTTGAGACCACATCTATAGCATATTGGTGGGGTGGGAGGGTTCACTTAGAAGGGTAAATTTTTTTCCTGGAGTTTGTACTCCTTTCAACTAGTTAGGGCATACCTTTCAACTATTATAGGCTTTTAAAAGGGTGGGGGGTAGGTTCCTTAGAGAAGATTGTGTTTTCCATTGGAAGATTCTTCTCTTGTTCAGTTAGCACGGGGTGGGTTGTGCCAACATATACTAGGTTGGTGGGATGAAGTAGTTCCCTGGGGAGGGTGTCTGTGTGATGTCACTTTTTGCTGTGACTAGGATCTCTGCTGCGCCTTCTGCTTATCACACAAATCAGTAAAACATCTCAGCAGCCAAGTTGCTACTGATGTGTGTGATGCCGGGGAGGTAGGAGACGCAGTTTAGCGCCAAGTCTAACTGAAGTTGACGCCACACATATAGTGAACCGGAGGTGCAGGTAGGGTCCCAGAGAAGATTGATTTCCAGTGGAAGATTCTTCTCATGTTAGGTTAGCACTGGGTGGGAAGCCGACATACAGCATGTTGGTGGGGTGAAATTGTTCCCTGGGGAGGGTGTCTTAATCTGGGAGGGTTTTTTTTGCTGATAAATCAGCAGTGTAGGGCCATTCACCTATGCTATTGGTGGTGTCTTGACTGAAGCTGAGACTTTGATCTCGACTGCGCGGTCTATTTTTCGCACAAATCCAGAACGGTATTTTCGCTGCCAGAGTGGTACTCTTCTTGGTATGTGTCATTGTCAGGGGAAGTAGAATGCGTTGTGTGGGTCCAAGTCAGATGTGAGGTTGAGACCACATCTATAGCATATTGGTGGGGTGGGAGGGCTCACTTAGAAGGGTAAATTTTTTCCTGGAGTTTGTACTCCTTTCAACTAGTTAGGGCATACCTTTCAACTATTATAGGCTTTTAAAGGGGTGGGGGGTAGGTTCCTTAGAGAAGATTGTGTTTTCCATTGGAAGATTCTTCTCTTGTTCAGTTAGCACAGGGTGGGTTGTGCCAACATATACTAGGTTTGTGGGATGAAGTAGTTCCCTGGGGAGGGTGTCTGTGTGATGTCACTTTTTGCTGTGACTAGGATCTCTGCTGCGCCTTCTGCTTATCACACAAATCAGTAAAACATCTCAGCAGCCAAGCTGCTACTGATGTGTGTGATGCCGGGGAGGTAGGAGACGCAGTTTAGCGCCAAGTCTAACTGAAGTTGACGCCACACATGTAGTGAACCGGAGGTGCGGGTGGGGTCCCAGAGAAGATTGATTTCCAGTGGAAGATACTTCTCATGTTAGGTTAGCACTGGGTGGGAAGCCGACATACAGCATGTTGGTGGGATGAAATTGTTCCCTGGGGAGGGTGTCTTAATCTGGGAGGTTTATTTTGCTGATAAATCAGCAGTGTAGGGCCATTCACCTATGCTATTGGTGGTGTCTTGACTGAAGCGGAGACTTTGATCTCTACTGCGCAGTCTATTTGTCGCACCAATCAAGAACGGTATCTCCGCTGCCAGAGTGGTACTCTTCTTGGTATGTGTGATTGTCAGGGGAAGTAGAATGCGTTGTGTGGGTGCAAGTCAGATGTGAGGTTGAGACCACATCTATAGCATATTGGTGGGGTGGGAGGGTTCTCTTAGAAGGGTAGATTTTTTCCTGGAGTTTGTACTCCTTTCAACTAGTTAGGGCATACCTTTCAACTATTATAGGCTTTTAAAAGGGTGGGGGGTAGGTTCCTTAGAGAAGATTGTGTTTTCCATTGGAAGATTCTTCTCTTGTTCAGTTAGCACGGGGTGGGTTGTGCCAACATATACTAGGTTGGTGGGATGAAGTAGTTCCCTGGGGAGGGTGTCTGTGTGATGTCACTTTTTGCTGTGACTAGGCTCTCTGCTGCACCTTCTGCTTATCACACAAATCAGTAAAACATCTCAGCAGCCAAGCTGCTACTGATGTGTGTGATGCCGGGGAGGTAGGAGACGCAGTTTAGCGCCAAGTCTAACTGAAGTTGACGCCACACATATAGTGAACCGGAGGTGCAGGTAGGGTCCCAGAGAAGATTGATTTCCAGTGGAAGATTCTTCTCATGTTAGGTTAGCACTGGGTGGGAAGCCAACATACAGCATGTTGGTGGGATGAAATTGTTCCCTGGGGAGGGTGTCTTAATCTGGGAGGGTTTTTTTGCTGATAAATCAGCAGTGTAGGGCCATTCACCTATGCTATTGGTGGTGTCTTGACTTAAGCTGAGACTTTGATCTCTACTGCGCGGTCTATTTTTCGCACAAATCCAGAACGGTATTTTCGCTGCCAGAGTGGTACTCTTCTTGGTATGTGTCATTGTCAGGGGAAGTAGAATGCGTTGTGTGGGTCCAAGTCAGATGTGAGGTTGAGACCACATCTATAGCATATTGGTGGGGTGGGAGGGTTCACTTAGAAGGGTAAATTTTTTCCTGGAGTTTGTACTCCTTTCAACTAGTTAGGGCATACCTTTCAACTATTATAGGCTTTTAAAAGGGTGGGGGGGGGGGGGGGGTAGGTTCCTTAGAGAAGATTGTGTTTTCCATTGGAAGATTCTTCTCTTGTTCAGTTAGCACGGGGTGGGTTGTACCAACATATACTAGGTTGGTGGGATGAAGTAGTTCCCTGGGGAGGGTGTCTGTGTGATGTCACTTTTTGCTGTGACTAGGATCTCTGCTGCGCCTTCTGCTTATCACACAAATCAGTAAAACATCTCAGCAGCCAAGCTGCTACTGATGTGTGTGATGCTGGGGAGGTAGGAGACGCAGTTTAGCTCCAAGTCTAACTGAAGTTGACGCCACACATGTAGTGAACCGGAGGTGCGGGTGGGGTCCCAGAGAAGATTGATTTCCAGTGGAAGATACTTCTCATGTTAGGTTAGCACTGGGTGGGAAGCCGACATACAGCATGTTGGTGGGATGAAATTGTTCCCTGGGGAGGGTGTCTTAATCTGGGAGGTTTATTTTGCTGATAAATCAGCAGTGTAGGGCCATTCACCTATGCTATTGGTGGTGTCTTGACTGAAGCAGAGACTTTGATCTCTACTGCGCAGTCTATTTGTCGCACCAATCAAGAACGGTATCTCCGCTGCCAGAGTGGTACTCTTCTTGGTATGTGTGATTTTTAGGGGAAGTAGAATGCGTTGTGTGGGTCCAAGTCAGATGTGAGGTTGAGACCACATCTATAGCATATTGGTGGGGTGGGAGGGTTCTCTTAGAAGGGTAGATTTTTTCCTGGAGTTTGTACTCCTTTCAACTAGTTAGGGCATACCTTTCAACTATTATGGGCTTTTAAAAGGGTGGGGGGTAGGTTCCTTAGAGAAGATTGTGTTTTCTATTGGAAGATTCTTCTCTTGTTCAGTTAGCACGGGGTGGGTTGTGCCAACATATACTAGGTTGGTGGGATGAAGTAGTTCCCTGGGGAGGGTGTCTGTGTGATGTCACTTTTTGCTGTGACTAGGATCTCTGCTGCGCCTTCTGCTTATCACACAAATCAGTAAAACATCTCAGCAGCCAAGCTGCTACTGATGTGTGTGATGCCGGGGAGGTAGAAGACGCAGTTTAGCGCCAAGTCTAACTGAAGTTGACGCCACACATATAGTGAACCGGAGGTGCAGGTAGGGTCCCAGAGAAGATTGATTTCCAGTGGAAGATTCTTCTCATGTTAGGTTAGCACTGGGTGGGAAGCCGACATACAGCATGTTGGTGGGATGAAATTGTTCCCTGGGGAGAGTGTCTTAATCTGGGAGGGTTTTTTTGCTGATAAATCAGCAGTGTAGGGCCATTCACCTATGCTATTGGTGGTGTCTTGACTGAAGCTGTGACTTTGATCTCTACTGCGCGGTCTATTTTTCGCACAAATCCAGAACGGTATTTTCGCTGCCAGAGTGGTACTCTTCTTGGTATGTGTCATTGTCAGGGGAAGTAGAATGCGTTGTGTGGGTCCAAGTCAGATGTGAGGTTGAGACCACATCTATAGCATATTGGTGGGGTGGGAGGGTTCACTTAGAAGGGTAAATTTTTTCCTGGAGTTTGTACTCCTTTCAACTAGTTAGGGCATACCTTTCAACTATTATAGGCTTTTAAAAGGGTGGGGGGAGGTTCCTTAGAGAAGATTGTGTTTTCCATTGGAAGATTCTTCTCTTGTTCAGTTAGCACGGGGTGGGTTGTGCCAACATATACTAGGTTGGTGGGATGAAGTAGTTCCCTGGGGAGGGTGTCTGTGTGATGTCACTTTTTGCTGTGACTAGGATCTCTGCTGCGCCTTCTGCTTATCACACAAATCAGTAAAACATCTCAGCAGCCAAGCTGCTACTGATGTGTGTGATGCCGGGGAGGTAGGAGACGCAGTTTAGCGCTAAGTCTAACTGAAGTTGACGCCACACATATAGTGAACCGGAGGTGCAGGTAGGGTCCCAGAGAAGATTGATTTCCAGTGGAAGATTCTTCTCATGTTAGGTTAGCACTGGGTGGGAAGCCGACATACAGCATGTTGGTGGGATGAAATTGTTCCCTGGGGAGAGTGTCTTAATCTGGGAGGGTTTTTTTGCTGATAAATCAGCAGTGTAGGGCCATTCACCTATGCTATTGGTGGTGTCTTGACTGAAGCTGAGACTTTGATCTCGACTGCGCGGTCTATTTTTCGCACAAATCCAGAACGGTATTTTCGCTGCCAGAGTGGTACTCTTCTTGGTATGTGTCATTGTCAGGGGAAGTAGAATGTGTTGTGTGGGTCCAAGTCAGATGTGAGGTTGAGACCACATCTATAGCATATTGGTGGGGTGGGAGGGTTCACTTAGAAGGGTAAATTTTTTCCTGGAGTTTGTACTCCTTTCAACTAGTTAGGGCATACCTTTCAACTATTATAGTCTTTTAAAAGGGTGGGGGGTAGGTTCCTTAGAGAAGATTGTGTTTTCCATTGGAAGATTCTTCTCTTGTTCAGTTAGCACAGGGTGGGTTGTGCCAACATATACTAGGTTGGTGGGATGAAGTAGTTCCCTGGGGGGGGGGTGTCTGTGTGATGTCACTTTTTGCTGTGACTAGGATCTCTGCTGCGCCTTCTGCTTATCACACAAATCAGTAAAACATCTCAGCAGCCAAGCTGCTACTGATGTGTGTGATGCCGGGGAGGTAGGAGACGCAGTTTAGCGCCAAGTCTCACTGAAGTTGATGCCACACATGTAGTGAACCGGAGGTGCGGGTGGGGTCCCAGAGAAGATTGATTTCCAGTGGAAGATACTTCTCATGTTAGGTTAGCACTGGGTGGGAAGCCGACATACAGCATGTTGGTGGGATGAAATTGTTCCCTGGGGAGGGTGTCTCAATCTGGGAGGTTTATTTTGCTGATAAATCAGCAGTGTAGGGCCATTCACCTATGCTATTGGTGGTGTCTTGACTGAAGCAGAGACTTCGATCTCTACTGCGCAGTCTATTTGTCGCACCAATCAAGAACGGTATCTCCGCTGCCAGAGTGGTACTCTTCTTGGTATGTGTGATTGTCAGCGGATGTAGAATGCGTTGTGTGGGTCCAAGTCAGATGTGAGGTTGAGACCACATCTATAGCATATTGGTGGGGTGGGAGGGTTCTCTTAGAAGGGTAGATTTTTTCCTGGAGTTTGTACTCCTTTCAACTAGTTAGGGCATACCTTTCAACTATTATAGGCTTTTTAAAGGGTGGGGGGTAGGTTCCTTAGAGAAGATTGTGTTTTCTATTGGAAGATTCTTCTCTTGTTCAGTTAGCACGGGGTGGGTTGTGCCAACATATAGTAGGTTGGTGGGATGAAGTAGTTCCCTGGGGAGGGTGTCTGTGTGATGTCACTTTTTGCTGTGACTAGGATCTCTGCTGCGCCTTCTGCTTATCACACAAATCAGTAAAACATCTCAGCAGCCAAGCTGCTACTGATGTGTGTGATGCCGGGGAGGTAGGAGACGCAGTTTAGTGTCAAGTCTAACTGAAGTTGACGCCACACATATAGTGAACCAGAGGTGCAGGTAGGGTCCCAGAGAAGATTGATTTCCAGTGGAAGATTCTTCTCATGTTAGGTTAGCACTGGGTGGTCAGCCGACATTCAGCATGTTGGTGGGATGAAATTGTTCCCTGGGGAGAGTGTCTTAATCTGGGAGGGTTTTTTTGCTGATAAATCAGCAGTGTAGGGCCATTCACCTATGCTATTGGTGGTGTCTTGACTGAAGCTGAGACTTTGATCTCTACTGCGTGGTCTATTTTTCGCACAAATCCAGAACGGTATTTTCGCTGCCAGAGTGGTACTCTTCTTGGTATGTGTCATTGTCAGGGGAAGTAGAATGCGTTGTGTGGGTCCAAGTCAGATGTGAGGTTGAGACCACATCTATAGCATATTGGTGGGGTGGGAGGGTTCACTTAGAAGGGTAAATTTTTTCCTGGAGTTTGTACTCCTTTCAACTAGTTAGGGCATACCTTTCAACTATTATAGGCTTTTAAAAGGGTGGGGGGTAGGTTCCTTAGAGAAGATTGTGTTTTCCATTGGAAGATTCTTCTCTTGTTCAGTTAGCACAGGGTGGGTTGTGCCAACATATACTAGGTTGGTGGGATGAAGTAGTTCCCTGGGGGGGGGGTGTCTGTGTGATGTCACTTTTTGCTGTGACTAGGATCTCTGCTGCGCCTTCTGCTTATCACACAAATCAGTAAAACATCTCAGCAGCCAAGCTGCTACTGATGTGTGTGATGCCGGGGAGGTAGGAGACGCAGTTTAGCGCCAAGTCTAACTGAAGTTGATGCCACACATGTAGTGAACCAGAGGTGCGGGTGGGGTCCCAGAGAAGATTGATTTCCAGTGGAAGATACTTCTCATGTTAGGTTAGCACTGGGTGGGAAGCCGACATACAGCATATTGGTGGGATGAAATTGTTCCCTGGGGAGGGTGTCTCAATCTGGGAGGTTTATTTTGCTGATAAATCAGCAGTGTAGGGCCATTCACCTATGCTATTGGTGGTGTCTTGACTGAAGCAGAGACTTCGATCTCTACTGCGCAGTCTATTTGTCGCACCAATCAAAAACGGTATCTCCGCTGCCAGAGTGGTACTCTTCTTGGTATGTGTGATTGTCTTGGGAAGTAGAAGGCGTTGTGTGGGTCCAAGTCAGATGTGAGGTTGAGACCACATCTATAGCATATTGGTGGGGTGGGAGGGTTCTCTTAGAAGGGTAGATTTTTTCCTGGAGTTTGTACTCCTTTCAACTAGTTAGGGCATACCTTTCAACTATTATAGGCTTTTAAAAGGGTGGGGGGTAGGTTCCTTAGAGAAGATTGTGTTTTCTATTGGAAGATTCTTCTCTTGTTCAGTTAGCACGGGGTGGGTTGTGCCAACATATACTAGGTTGGTGGGATGAAGTAGTTCCCTGGGGAGGGTGTCTGTGTGATGTCACTTTTTGCTGTGACTAGGATCTCTGCTGCGCCTTCTGCTTTTCACACAAATCAGTAAAACATCTCAGCAGCCAAGCTGCTACTGATGTGTGTGATGCCGGGGAGGTAGGAGACGCAGTTTAGCGCTAAGTCTAACTGAAGTTGACGCCACACATATAGTGAACCGGAGGTGCAGGTAGGGTCCCAGAGAAGATTGATTTCCAGTGGAAGATTCTTCTCATGTTAGGTTAGCACTGGGTGGGAAGCCGACATTCAGCATGTTGGTGGGATGAAATTGTTCCCTGGGGAGAGTGTCTTAATCTGGGAGGGTTTTTTTGCTGATAAATCAGCAGTGTAGGGCCATTCACCTATGCTATTGGTGGTGTCTTGACTGAAGCTGAGACTTTGATCTCTACTGCGCGGTCTATTTTTCGCACAAATCCAGAACGGTATTTTCGCGGCCAGAGTGGTACTCTTCTTGGTATGTGTCATTGTCAGGGGAAGTAGAATGCGTTGTGTGGGTCCAAGTCAGATGTGAGGTTGAGACCACATCTATAGCATAT
Organism: Hyperolius riggenbachi; assembly: GCF_040937935.1. Lineage (NCBI taxonomy): Eukaryota > Metazoa > Chordata > Amphibia > Anura > Hyperoliidae > Hyperolius > Hyperolius riggenbachi. The sequence continues at coordinate 452,038,135 of NC_090647.1, read as the reverse complement.
TGGTGGGGTGGGAGGGTTCACTTAGAAGGGTAAATTTTTTCCTGGAGTTTGTACTCCTTTCAACTAGTTAGGGCATACCTTTTAACTATTATAGGCTTTTAAAAGGGTGGGGGGTAGGTTCCTTAGAGAAGATTGTGTTTTCCATTGGAAGATTATTCTCTTGTTCAGTTAGCACGGGGTGGGTTGTGCCAACATATACTAGGTTGGTGGGATGAAGTAGTTCCCTGGGGAGGGTGTCTGTGTGATGTCACTTTTTGCTGTGACTAGGATCTCTGCTGCGCCTTCTGCTTTTCACACAAATCAGTAAAACATCTCAGCAGCCAAGCTGCTACTGATGTGTGTGATGCCGGGGAGGTAGGAGACGCAGTTTAGCGCTAAGTCTAACTGAAGTTGACGCCACACATATAGTGAACCGGAGGTGCAGGTAGGGTCCCAGAGAAGATTGATTTCCAGTGGAAGATTCTTCTCATGTTAGGTTAGCACTGGGTGGGAAGCCGACATACAGCATGTTGGTGGGATGAAATTGTTCCCTGGGGAGGGTGTCTCAATCTGGGAGGTTTATTTTGCTGATAAATCAGCAGTGTAGGGCCATTCACCTATGCTATTGGTGGTGTCTTGACTGAAGCAGAGACTTCGATCTCTACTGCGCAGTCTATTTGTCGCACCAATCAAAAACGGTATCTCCGCTGCCAGAGTGGTACTCTTCTTGGTATGTGTGATTGTCAGGGGAAGTAGAATGCGTTGTGTGGGTCCAAGTCAGATGTGAGGTTGAGACCACATCTATAGCATATTGGTGGGGTGGGAGGGTTCTCTTAGAAGGGTAGATTTTTTCCTGGAGTTTGTACTCCTTTCAACTAGTTAGGGCATACCTTTCAACTATTATAGGCTTTTAAAAGGGTGGGGGGTAGGTTCCTTAGAGAAGATTGTGTTTTCCATTGGAAGATTCTTCTCTTGTTCAGTTAGCACGGGGTGGGTTGTGCCAACATATACTAGGTTGGTGGGATGAAGTAGTTCCCTGGGGAGGGTGTCTGTGTGATGTCACTTTTTGCTGTGACTAGGATCTCTGCTGCGCCTTCTGCTTATCACACAAATCAGTAAAACATCTCAGCAGCCAAGCTGCTACTGATGTGTGTGATGCCGGGGAGGTAGGAGACACAGTTTAGCGCCAAGTCTAACTGAAGTTGACGCCACACATATAGTGAACCGGAGGTGCAGGTAGGGTCCCAGAGAAGATTGATTTCCAGTGGAAGATTCTTCTCATGTTAGGTTAGCACTGGGTGGGAAGCCGACATTCAGCATGTTGGTGGGATGAAATTGTTCCCTGGGGAGAGTGTCTTAATCTGGGAGGGTTTTTTTGCTGATAAATCAGCAGTGTAGGGCCATTCACCTATGCTATTGGTGGTGTCTTGACTGAAGCTGAGACTTTGATCTCTACTGCGCGGTCTATTTTTCGCACAAATCCAGAACGGTATTTTCGCGGCCAGAGTGGTACTCTTCTTGGTATGTGTCATTGTCAGGGGAAGTAGAATGCGTTGTGTGGGTCCAAGTCAGATGTGAGGTTGAGACCACATCTATAGCATATTGGTGGGGTGGGAGGGTTCACTTAGAAGGGTAAATTTTTTCCTGGAGTTTGTACTCCTTTCAACTAGTTAGGGCATACCTTTTAACTATTATAGGCTTTTAAAAGGGTGGGGGGTAGGTTCCTTAGAGAAGATTGTGTTTTCCATTGGAAGATTATTCTCTTGTTCAGTTAGCACGGGGTGGGTTGTGCCAACATATACTAGGTTGGTGGGATGAAGTAGTTCCCTGGGGAGGGTGTCTGTGTGATGTCACTTTTTGCTGTGACTAGGATCTCTGCTGCGCCTTCTGCTTTTCACACAAATCAGTAAAACATCTCAGCAGCCAAGCTGCTACTGATGTGTGTGATGCCGGGGAGGTAGGAGACGCAGTTTAGCGCTAAGTCTAACTGAAGTTGACGCCACACATATAGTGAACCGGAGGTGCAGGTAGGGTCCCAGAGAAGATTGATTTCCAGTGGAAGATTCTTCTCATGTTAGGTTAGCACTGGGTGGGAAGCCGACATACAGCATGTTGGTGGGATGAAATTGTTCCCTGGGGAGGGTGTCTCAATCTGGGAGGTTTATTTTGCTGATAAATCAGCAGTGTAGGGCCATTCACCTATGCTATTGGTGGTGTCTTGACTGAAGCAGAGACTTCGATCTCTACTGCGCAGTCTATTTGTCGCACCAATCAAAAACGGTATCTCCGCTGCCAGAGTGGTACTCTTCTTGGTATGTGTGATTGTCAGGGGAAGTAGAATGCGTTGTGTGGGTCCAAGTCAGATGTGAGGTTGAGACCACATCTATAGCATATTGGTGGGGTGGGAGGGTTCTCTTAGAAGGGTAGATTTTTTCCTGGAGTTTGTACTCCTTTCAACTAGTTAGGGCATACCTTTCAACTATTATAGGCTTTTAAAAGGGTGGGGGGTAGGTTCCTTAGAGAAGATTGTGTTTTCCATTGGAAGATTCTTCTCTTGTTCAGTTAGCACGGGGTGGGTTGTGCCAACATATACTAGGTTGGTGGGATGAAGTAGTTCCCTGGGGAGGGTGTCTGTGTGATGTCACTTTTTGCTGTGACTAGGATCTCTGCTGCGCCTTCTGCTTATCACACAAATCAGTAAAACATCTCAGCAGCCAAGCTGCTACTGATGTGTGTGATGCCGGGGAGGTAGGAGACACAGTTTAGCGCCAAGTCTAACTGAAGTTGACGCCACACATATAGTGAACCGGAGGTGCAGGTAGGGTCCCAGAGAAGATTGATTTCCAGTGGAAGATTCTTCTCATGTTAGGTTAGCACTGGGTGGGAAGCCGACATTCAGCATGTTGGTGGGATGAAATTGTTCCCTGGGGAGAGTGTCTTAATCTGGGAGGGTTTTTTTGCTGATAAATCAGCAGTGTAGGGCCATTCACCTATGCTATTGGTGGTGTCTTGACTGAAGCTGAGACTTTGATCTCTACTGCGCGGTCTATTTTTCGCACAAATCCAGAACGGTATTTTCGCGGCCAGAGTGGTACTCTTCTTGGTATGTGTCATTGTCAGGGGAAGTAGAATGCGTTGTGTGGGTCCAAGTCAGATGTGAGGTTGAGACCACATCTATAGCATATTGGTGGGGTGGGAGGGTTCACTTAGAAGGGTAAATTTTTTCCTGGAGTTTGTACTCCTTTCAACTAGTTAGGGCATACCTTTCAACTATTATAGGCTTTTAAAAGGGTGGGGGGTAGGTTCCTTAGAGAAGATTGTGTTTTCCATTGGAAGATTCTTCTCTTGTTCAGTTAGCACGGGGTGGGTTGTGCCAACATATACTAGGTTGGTGGGATGAAGTACTTCCCTGGGGAGGGTGTCTGTGTGATGTCACTTTTTGCTGTGACTAGGATCTCTGCTGCGCCTTCTGCTTTTCACACAAATCAGTAAAACATCTCAGCAGCCAAGCTGCTACTGATGTGTGTGATGCCGGGGAGGTAGGAGACGCAGTTTAGCGCTAAGTCTAACTGAAGTTGACGCCACACATATAGTGAACCGGAGGTGCAGGTAGGGTCCCAGAGAAGATTGATTTCCAGTGGAAGATTCTTCTCATGTTAGGTTAGCACTGGGTGGGAAGCCGACATACAGCATGTTGGTGGGATGAAATTGTTCCCTGGGGAGGGTGTCTTAATCTGGGAGGGTTTTTTTGCTGATAAATCAGCAGTGTAGGGCCATTCACCTATGCTATTGGTGGTGTCTTGACTGAAGCTGAGACTTTGATCTCGACTGCGCGGTCTATTTTTCGCACAAATCCAGAACGGTATTTTCGCTGCCAGAGTGGTACTCTTCTTGGTATGTGTCATTGTCAGGGGAAGTAGAATGCGTTGTGTGGGTCCAAGTCAGATGTGAGGTTGAGACCACATCTATAGCATATTGGTGGGGTGGGAGGGTTCACTTAGAAGGGTAATCTTTTTCCTGGAGTTTGTACTCCTTTCAACTAGTTAGGGCATACCTTTCAACTATTATAGGCTTTTAAAAGGGTGGGGGGTAGGTTCCTTAGAGAAGATTGTGTTTTCCATTGGAAGATTCTTCTCTTGTTCAGTTAGCACGGGGTGGGTTGTGCCAACATATACTAGGTTGGTGGGATGAAGTAGTTCCCTGGGGAGGGTGTCTGTGTGATGTCACTTTTTGCTGTGACTAGGATCTCTGCTGCGCCTTCTGCTTTTCACACAAATCAGTAAAACATCTCAGCAGCCAAGCTGCTACTGATGTGTGTGATGCCGGGGAGGTAGGAGACGCAGTTTAGCGCTAAGTCTAACTGAAGTTGACGCCACACATATAGTGAACCGGAGGTGCAGGTAGGGTCCCAGAGAAGATTGATTTCCAGTGGAAGATTCTTCTCATGTTAGGTTAGCACTGGGTGGGAAGCCGACATACAGCATGTTGGTGGGATGAAATTGTTCCCTGGGGAGGGTGTCTCAATCTGGGAGGTTTATTTTGCTGATAAATCAGCAGTGTAGGGCCATTCACCTATGCTATTGGTGGTGTCTTGACTGAAGCAGAGACTTCGATCTCTACTGCGCAGTCTATTTGTCGCACCAATCAAAAACGGTATCTCCGCTGCCAGAGTGGTACTCTTCTTGGTATGTGTGATTGTCAGGGGAAGTAGAATGCGTTGTGTGGGTCCAAGTCAGATGTGAGGTTGAGACCACATCTATAGCATATTGGTGGGGTGGGAGGGTTCTCTTAGAAGGGTAGATTTTTTCCTGGAGTTTGTACTCCTTTCAACTAGTTAGGGCATACCTTTCAACTATTATAGGCTTTTAAAAGGGTGGGGGGTAGGTTCCTTAGAGAAGATTGTGTTTTCCATTGGAAGATTCTTCTCTTGTTCAGTTAGCACGGGGTGGGTTGTGCCAACATATACTAGGTTGGTGGGATGAAGTAGTTCCCTGGGGAGGGTGTCTGTGTGATGTCACTTTTTGCTGTGACTAGGATCTCTGCTGCGCCTTCTGCTTATCACACAAATCAGTAAAACATCTCAGCAGCCAAGCTGCTACTGATGTGTGTGATGCCGGGGAGGTAGGAGACACAGTTTAGCGCCAAGTCTAACTGAAGTTGACGCCACACATATAGTGAACCGGAGGTGCAGGTAGGGTCCCAGAGAAGATTGATTTCCAGTGGAAGATTCTTCTCATGTTAGGTTAGCACTGGGTGGGAAGCCGACATTCAGCATGTTGGTGGGATGAAATTGTTCCCTGGGGAGAGTGTCTTAATCTGGGAGGGTTTTTTTGCTGATAAATCAGCAGTGTAGGGCCATTCACCTATGCTATTGGTGGTGTCTTGACTGAAGCTGAGACTTTGATCTCTACTGCGCGGTCTATTTTTCGCACAAATCCAGAACGGTATTTTCGCGGCCAGAGTGGTACTCTTCTTGGTATGTGTCATTGTCAGGGGAAGTAGAATGCGTTGTGTGGGTCCAAGTCAGATGTGAGGTTGAGACCACATCTATAGCATATTGGTGGGGTGGGAGGGTTCACTTAGAAGGGTAAATTTTTTCCTGGAGTTTGTACTCCTTTCAACTAGTTAGGGCATACCTTTCAACTATTATAGGCTTTTAAAAGGGTGGGGGGTAGGTTCCTTAGAGAAGATTGTGTTTTCCATTGGAAGATTCTTCTCTTGTTCAGTTAGCACGGGGTGGGTTGTGCCAACATATACTAGGTTGGTGGGATGAAGTACTTCCCTGGGGAGGGTGTCTGTGTGATGTCACTTTTTGCTGTGACTAGGATCTCTGCTGCGCCTTCTGCTTTTCACACAAATCAGTAAAACATCTCAGCAGCCAAGCTGCTACTGATGTGTGTGATGCCGGGGAGGTAGGAGACGCAGTTTAGCGCTAAGTCTAACTGAAGTTGACGCCACACATATAGTGAACCGGAGGTGCAGGTAGGGTCCCAGAGAAGATTGATTTCCAGTGGAAGATTCTTCTCATGTTAGGTTAGCACTGGGTGGGAAGCCGACATACAGCATGTTGGTGGGATGAAATTGTTCCCTGGGGAGGGTGTCTTAATCTGGGAGGGTTTTTTTGCTGATAAATCAGCAGTGTAGGGCCATTCACCTATGCTATTGGTGGTGTCTTGACTGAAGCTGAGACTTTGATCTCGACTGCGCGGTCTATTTTTCGCACAAATCCAGAACGGTATTTTCGCTGCCAGAGTGGTACTCTTCTTGGTATGTGTCATTGTCAGGGGAAGTAGAATGCGTTGTGTGGGTCCAAGTCAGATGTGAGGTTGAGACCACATCTATAGCATATTGGTGGGGTGGGAGGGTTCACTTAGAAGGGTAATCTTTTTCCTGGAGTTTGTACTCCTTTCAACTAGTTAGGGCATACCTTTCAACTATTATAGGCTTTTAAAAGGGTGGGGGGTAGGTTCCTTAGAGAAGATTGTGTTTTCCATTGGAAGATTCTTCTCTTGTTCAGTTAGCACGGGGTGGGTTGTGCCAACATATACTAGGTTGGTGGGATGAAGTAGTTCCCTGGGGAGGGTGTCTGTGTGATGTCACTTTTTGCTGTGACTAGGATCTCTGCTGCGCCTTCTGCTTATCACACAAATCAGTAAAACATCTCAGCAGCCAAGCTGCTACTGATGTGTGTGATGCTGGGGAGGTAGGAGACGCAGTTTAGCGCCAAGTCTAACTGAAGTTCACGCCACACATGTAGTGAACCGGAGGTGCGGGTGGGGTCCCAGAGAAGATTGATTTTCAGTGGAAGATACTTCTCATGTTAGGTTAGCACTGGGTGGGAAGCCGACATACAGCATGTTGGTGGGATGAAATAGTTCCCTGGGGAGGGTGTCTGTGTCATGTCACTTTTTGCTGTGACTAGGATCTCTGCTGCGCCTTCTGCTTATCACACAAATCAGTAAAACATCTCAGCAGCCAAGCTGCTACTGATGTGTGTGATGCAGGGGAGGTAGGAGACGCAGTTTAGCGCTAAGTCTAACTGAAGTTGACGCCACACATATAGTGAACCGGAGGTGCAGGTAGGGTCCCAGAGAAGATTGATTTCCAGTGGAAGATTCTTCTCATGTTAGGTTAGCACTGGGTGGGAAGCCGACATACAGCATGTTGGTGGGATGAAATTGTTCCCTGGGGAGGGTGTCTTAATCTGGGAGGGTTTTTTTGCTGATAAATCAGCAGTGTAGGGCCATTCACCTATGCTATTGGTGGTGTCTTGACTGAAGCTGAGACTTTGATCTCGACTGCGCGGTCTATTTTTCGCACAAATCCAGAACGGTATTTTCGCTGCCAGAGTGGTACTCTTCTTGGTATGTGTCATTGTCAGGGGAAGTAGAATGCGTTGTGTGGGTCCAAGTCAGATGTGAGGTTGAGACCACATCTATAGCATATTGGTGGGGTGGGAGGGTTCACTTAGAAGGGTAAATTTTTTCCTGGAGTTTGTACTCCTTTCAACTAGTTAGGGCATACCTTTCAACTATTATAGGCTTTTAAAAGGGTGGGGGGTAGGTTCCTTAGAGAAGATTGTGTTTTCCATTGGAAGATTCTTCTCTTGTTCAGTTAGCACGGGGTGGGTTGTGCCAACATATACTAGGTTGGTGGGATGAAGTAGTTCCCTGGGGAGGGTGTCTGTGTGATGTCACTTTTTGCTGTGACTAGGATCTCTGCTGCGCCTTCTGCTTATCACACAAATCAGTAAAACATCTCAGCAGCCAAGCTGCTACTGATGTGTGTGATGCCGGGGAGGTAGGAGACACAGTTTAGCGCCAAGTCTAACTGAAGTTGACGCCACACATATAGTGAACCGGAGGTGCAGGTAGGGTCCCAGAGAAGATTGATTTCCAGTGGAAGATTCTTCTCATGTTAGGTTAGCACTGGGTGGGAAGCCGACATTCAGCATGTTGGTGGGATGAAATTGTTCCCTGGGGAGAGTGTCTTAATCTGGGAGGGTTTTTTTGCTGATAAATCAGCAGTGTAGGGCCATTCACCTATGCTATTGGTGGTGTCTTGACTGAAGCTGAGACTTTGATCTCTACTGCGCGGTCTATTTTTCGCACAAATCCAGAACGGTATTTTCGCGGCCAGAGTGGTACTCTTCTTGGTATGTGTCATTGTCAGGGGAAGTAGAATGCGTTGTGTGGGTCCAAGTCAGATGTGAGGTTGAGACCACATCTATAGCATATTGGTGGGGTGGGAGGGTTCACTTAGAAGGGTAAATTTTTTCCTGGAGTTTGTACTCCTTTCAACTAGTTAGGGCATACCTTTTAACTATTATAGGCTTTTAAAAGGGTGGGGGGTAGGTTCCTTAGAGAAGATTGTGTTTTCCATTGGAAGATTATTCTCTTGTTCAGTTAGCACGGGGTGGGTTGTGCCAACATATACTAGGTTGGTGGGATGAAGTAGTTCCCTGGGGAGGGTGTCTGTGTGATGTCACTTTTTGCTGTGACTAGGATCTCTGCTGCGCCTTCTGCTTTTCACACAAATCAGTAAAACATCTCAGCAGCCAAGCTGCTACTGATGTGTGTGATGCCGGGGAGGTAGGAGACGCAGTTTAGCGCTAAGTCTAACTGAAGTTGACGCCACACATATAGTGAACCGGAGGTGCAGGTAGGGTCCCAGAGAAGATTGATTTCCAGTGGAAGATTCTTCTCATGTTAGGTTAGCACTGGGTGGGAAGCCGACATACAGCATGTTGGTGGGATGAAATTGTTCCCTGGGGAGGGTGTCTCAATCTGGGAGGTTTATTTTGCTGATAAATCAGCAGTGTAGGGCCATTCACCTATGCTATTGGTGGTGTCTTGACTGAAGCAGAGACTTCGATCTCTACTGCGCAGTCTATTTGTCGCACCAATCAAAAACGGTATCTCCGCTGCCAGAGTGGTACTCTTCTTGGTATGTGTGATTGTCAGGGGAAGTAGAATGCGTTGTGTGGGTCCAAGTCAGATGTGAGGTTGAGACCACATCTATAGCATATTGGTGGGGTGGGAGGGTTCTCTTAGAAGGGTAGATTTTTTCCTGGAGTTTGTACTCCTTTCAACTAGTTAGGGCATACCTTTCAACTATTATAGGCTTTTAAAAGGGTGGGGGGTAGGTTCCTTAGAGAAGATTGTGTTTTCCATTGGAAGATTCTTCTCTTGTTCAGTTAGCACGGGGTGGGTTGTGCCAACATATACTAGGTTGGTGGGATGAAGTAGTTCCCTGGGGAGGGTGTCTGTGTGATGTCACTTTTTGCTGTGACTAGGATCTCTGCTGCGCCTTCTGCTTATCACACAAATCAGTAAAACATCTCAGCAGCCAAGCTGCTACTGATGTGTGTGATGCCGGGGAGGTAGGAGACACAGTTTAGCGCCAAGTCTAACTGAAGTTGACGCCACACATATAATGAACCGGAGGTGCAGGTAGGGTCCCAGAGAAGATTGATTTCCAGTGGAAGATTCTTCTCATGTTAGGTTAGCACTGGGTGGGAAGCCGACATTCAGCATGTTGGTGGGATGAAATTGTTCCCTGGGGAGAGTGTCTTAATCTGGGAGGGTTTTTTTGCTGATAAATCAGCAGTGTAGGGCCATTCACCTATGCTATTGGTGGTGTCTTGACTGAAGCTGAGACTTTGATCTCTACTGCGCGGTCTATTTTTCGCACAAATCCAGAACGGTATTTTCGCGGCCAGAGTGGTACTCTTCTTGGTATGTGTCATTGTCAGGGGAAGTAGAATGCGTTGTGTGGGTCCAAGTCAGATGTGAGGTTTAGACCACATCTATAGCATATTGGTGGGGTGGGAGGGTTCACTTAGAAGGGTAAATTTTTTCCTGGAGTTTGTACTCCTTTCAACTAGTTAGGGCATACCTTTCAACTATTATAGGCTTTTAAAAGGGTGGGGGGTAGGTTCCTTAGAGAAGATTGTGTTTTCCATTGGAAGATTCTTCTCTTGTTCAGTTAGCACGGGGTGGGTTGTGCCAACATATACTAGGTTGGTGGGATGAAGTACTTCCCTGGGGAGGGTGTCTGTGTGATGTCACTTTTTGCTGTGACTAGGATCTCTGCTGCGCCTTCTGCTTTTCACACAAATCAGTAAAACATCTCAGCAGCCAAGCTGCTACTGATGTGTGTGATGCCGGGGAGGTAGGAGACGCAGTTTAGCGCTAAGTCTAACTGAAGTTGACGCCACACATATAGTGAACCGGAGGTGCAGGTAGGGTCCCAGAGAAGATTGATTTCCAGTGGAAGATTCTTCTCATGTTAGGTTAGCACTGGGTGGGAAGCCGACATACAGCATGTTGGTGGGATGAAATTGTTCCCTGGGGAGGGTGTCTTAATCTGGGAGGGTTTTTTTGCTGATAAATCAGCAGTGTAGGGCCATTCACCTATGCTATTGGTGGTGTCTTGACTGAAGCTGAGACTTTGATCTCGACTGCGCGGTCTATTTTTCGCACAAATCCAGAACGGTATTTTCGCTGCCAGAGTGGTACTCTTCTTGGTATGTGTCATTGTCAGGGGAAGTAGAATGCGTTGTGTGGGTCCAAGTCAGATGTGAGGTTGAGACCACATCTATAGCATATTGGTGGGGTGGGAGGGTTCACTTAGAAGGGTAATCTTTTTCCTGGAGTTTGTACTCCTTTCAACTAGTTAGGGCATACCTTTCAACTATTATAGGCTTTTAAAAGGGTGGGGGGTAGGTTCCTTAGAGAAGATTGTGTTTTCCATTGGAAGATTCTTCTCTTGTTCAGTTAGCACGGGGTGGGTTGTGCCAACATATACTAGGTTGGTGGGATGAAGTAGTTCCCTGGGGAGGGTGTCTGTGTGATGTCACTTTTTGCTGTGACTAGGATCTCTGCTGCGCCTTCTGCTTATCACACAAATCAGTAAAACATCTCAGCAGCCAAGCTGCTACTGATGTGTGTGATGCTGGGGAGGTAGGAGACGCAGTTTAGCGCCAAGTCTAACTGAAGTTCACGCCACACATGTAGTGAACCGGAGGTGCGGGTGGGGTCCCAGAGAAGATTGATTTTCAGTGGAAGATACTTCTCATGTTAGGTTAGCACTGGGTGGGAAGCCGACATACAGCATGTTGGTGGGATGAAATAGTTCCCTGGGGAGGGTGTCTGTGTCATGTCACTTTTTGCTGTGACTAGGATCTCTGCTGCGCCTTCTGCTTATCACACAAATCAGTAAAACATCTCAGCAGCCAAGCTGCTACTGATGTGTGTGATGCAGGGGAGGTAGGAGACGCAGTTTAGCGCTAAGTCTAACTGAAGTTGACGCCACACATATAGTGAACCGGAGGTGCAGGTAGGGTCCCAGAGAAGATTGATTTCCAGTGAAAGATTCTTCTCATGTTAGGTTAGCACTGGGTAGGAAGCCGACATACAGCATGTTGGTGGGATGAAATTGTTCCCTGGGGAGGGTGTCTTAATCTGGGAGGGTTTTTTTGCTGATAAATCAGCAGTGTAGGGCCATTCACCTATGCTATTGGTGGTGTCTTGACTGAAGCTGAGACTTTGATCTCGACTGCGCGGTCTATTTTTCGCACAAATCCAGAACGGTATTTTCGCTGCCAGAGTGGTACTCTTCTTGGTATGTGTCATTGTCAGGGGAAGTAGAATGCGTTGTGTGGGTCCAAGTCAGATGTGAGGTTGAGACCACATCTATAGCATATTGGTGGGGTGGGAGGGTTCACTTAGAAGGGTAAATTTTTTCCTGGAGTTTGTACTCCTTTCAACTAGTTAGGGCATACCTTTCAACTATTATAGGCTTTTAAAAGGGTGGGGGGTAGGTTCCTTAGAGAAGATTGTGTTTTCCATTGGAAGATTCTTCTCTTGTTCAGTTAGCACAGGGTGGGTTGTGCCAACATATACTAGGTTGGTGGGATGAAGTAGTTCCCTGGGGAGGGTGTCTGTGTGATGTCACTTTTTGCTGTGACTAGGATCTCTGCTGCGCCTTCTGCTTATCACACAAATCAGTAAAACATCTCAGCAGCCAAGCTGCTACTGATGTGTGTGATGCCGGGGAGGTAGGAGACGCAGTTTAGCGCCAAGTCTAACTGAAGTTGGCGCCACACATTTAGTGAACCGGAGGTGCGGGTGGGGTCCCAGAGAAGATTGATTTCCAGTGGAAGATACTTCTCATGTTAGGTTAGCACTGGGTGGGAAGCCGACATACAGCATGTTGGTGGGATGAAATTGTTCCCTGGGGAGGGTGTCTCAATCTGGGAGGTTTATTTTGCTGATAAATCAGCAGTGTAGGGCCATTCACCTATGCTATTGGTGGTGTCTTGACTGAAGCAGAGACTTCGATCTCTGCTGCGCAGTCTATTTGTCGCACCAATCAAGAACGGTATCTCCGCTGCCAGAGTGGTACTCTTCTTGGTATGTGTGATTGTCAGGGGAAGTAGAATGCGTTGTGTGGGTCCAAGTCAGATGTGAGGTTGAGACCACATCTATAGCATATTGGTGGGGTGGGAGGGTTCTCTTAGAAGGGTACATTTTTTCCTGGAGTTTGTACTCCTTTCAACTAGTTAGGGCATACCTTTCAACTATTATAGGCTTTTAAAAGGGTGGGGGGTAGGTTCCTTAGAGAAGATTGTGTTTTCTATTGGAAGATTCTTCTCTTGTTCAGTTAGCACAGGGTGGGTTGTGCCAACATATACTAGGTTGGTGGGATGAAGTAGTTCCCTGGGGAGGGTGTCTGTGTGATGTCACTTTTTGCTGTGACTAGGATCTCTGCTGCGCCTTCTGCTTATCACACAAATCAGTAAAACATCTCAGCAGCCAAGCTGCTACTGATGTGTGTGATGCCGGGGAGGTAGGAGACGCAGTTTAGCGCCAAGTCTAACTGAAGTTGACGCCACACATATAGTGAACCGGAGGTGCAGGTAGGGTCCCAGAGAAGATTGATTTCCAGTGGAAGATTCTTCTCATGTTAGGTTAGCACTGGGTGGGAAGCCGACATTCAGCATGTTGGTGGGATGAAATTGTTCCCTGGGGAGAGTGTCTTAATCTGAGAGGGTTTTTTTGCTGATAAATCAGCAGTGTAGGGCCATTCACCTATGCTATTGGTGGTGTCTTGACTGAAGCTGAGACTTTGATCTCGACTGCGCGGTCTATTTTTCGCACAAATCCAGAACGGTATTTTCGCTGCCAGAGTGGTACTCTTCTTGGTATGTGTCATTGTCAGGGGAAGTAGAATGCGTTGTGTGGGTCCAAGTCAGATGTGAGGTTGAGACCACATCTATAGCATATTGGTGGGGTGGGAGGGTTCACTTAGAAGGGTAAATTTTTTCCTGGAGTTTGTACTCCTTTCAACTAGTTAGGGCATACCTTTCAACTATTATAGGCTTTTAAAAGGGTGGGGGGTAGGTTCCTTAGAGAAGATTGTGTTTTCCATTGGAAGATTTTTCTCTTGTTCAGTTTGCATAGGGTGGGTTGTGCCAACATATACTAGGTTGGTGGGATGAAGTAGTTCCCTGGGGAGGGTGTCTGTGTGATGTCACTTTTTGCTGTGACTAGGATCTCTGCTGCGCCTTCTGCTTATCACACAAATCAGTAAAACATCTCAGCAGCCAAGCTGCTACTGATGTGTGTGATGCTGGGGAGGTAGGAGACGCAGTTTAGCGCCAAGTCTAACTGAAGTTCACGCCACACATGTAGTGAACCGGAGGTGCGGGTGGGGTCCCAGAGAAGATTGATTTCCAGTGGAAGATACTTCTCATGTTAGGTTAGCACTGGGTGGGAAGCCGACATACAGCATGTTGGTGGGATGAAATAGTTCCCTGGGGAGGGTGTCTGTGTCATGTCACTTTTTGCTGTGACTAGGATCTCTGCTGCGCCTTCTGCTTATCACACAAATCAGTAAAACATCTCAGCAGCCAAGCTGCTACTGATGTGTGTGATGCAGGGGAGGTAGGAGACGCAGTTTAGCGCTAAGTCTAACTGAAGTTGACGCCACACATATAGTGAACCGGAGGTGCAGGTAGGGTCCCAGAGAAGATTGATTTCCAGTGGAAGATTCTTCTCATGTTAGGTTAGCACTGGGTGGGAAGCCGACATACAGCATGTTTGTGGGATGAAATTGTTCCCTGGGGAGGGTGTCTTAATCTGGGAGGGTTTTTTTGCTGATAAATCAGCAGTGTAGGGCCATTCACCTATGCTATTGGTGGTGTCTTGACTGAAGCTGAGACTTTGATCTCGACTGCGCGGTCTATTTTTCGCACAAATCCAGAACGGTATTTTCGCTGCCAGAGTGGTACTCTTCTTGGTATGTGTCATTGTCAGGGGAAGTAGAATGCGTTGTGTGGGTCCAAGTCAGATGTGAGGTTGAGACCACATCTATAGCATATTGGTGGGGTGGGAGGGTTCACTTAGAAGGGTAAATTTTTTCCTGGAGTTTGTACTCCTTTCAACTAGTTAGGGCATACCTTTCAACTATTATAGGCTTTTAAAAGGGTGGGGGGTAGGTTCCTTAGAGAAGATTGTGTTTTCCATTGGAAGATTCTTCTCTTGTTCAGTTAGCACAGGGTGGGTTGTGCCAACATATACTAGGTTGGTGGGATGAAGTAGTTCCCTGGGGAGGGTGTCTGTGTGATGTCACTTTTTGCTGTGACTAGGATCTCTGCTGCGCCTTCTGCTTATCACACAAATCAGTAAAACATCTCAGCAGCCAAGCTGCTACTGATGTGTGTGATGCCGGGGAGGTAGGAGACGCAGTTTAGCGCCAAGTCTAACTGAAGTTGGCGCCACACATTTAGTGAACCGGAGGTGCG